>NC_060272.1:74461341-74642147 GCF_021613505.1 Equus quagga
TGGAGATGTGGTCCTGAGAGGCCATTCCAGGTGCTGTTCCTCAGAGAGGTTGCTCTGTCCTGGATGGGAAGTTCATTAAGGGCAACACAGGAACCCGCTCCTCCTGGCACCTCCAACCCACTGGGGCTGAACTGGATGCTCTGCTGTCTCCCGCCCTCACTCTTCTCCTTGCCTTTGATCTGTGCCAGGTGTTTATGCATGCTTTCTAACTTAACATTTACAACAACCTCATGAGATCAATATGATTAACCCCTTTCACAGAGGAAGCTAAGGCACATGGATGTAAAGTACTAGCCCAAGGAAATAAAAGGACAAAGCTGAACTCATAAAGTACATCCTAGGATTTTTGCTAAAGATAACTTTTCCCCTGCTGGGATTGCTAAGCTAGTTAGATGTAGGCCCAGAAAGCCTGGTGGTCTTCCTTTGCTATCAAGTATAGATAGCCTGCCCAATTACACGCTCCGTGAGGGCAAGGACTTTTGTCTGTCTTGTTCACTGTATCCCCAGAGTTTACAACAGGGCCCCTGTTTACTGCATTTTCGGAATCCAAGAATGAAACCAACTCAGAAAAACAAGCTAAGAGACAAGTGCCTGGCATCATCATCTCAGCAACTGGATGCAGCTGTGCCTGAAGTCCTTCTCTTTTGTGCATAAGTCAGTTTGTACTGGGCTTCTGTCACTTGTGACCGAAGGAGTCGTGGCCAATACATGCCAAGCAACTTAAGTTTCTTGATGAACCTCCTTGCAAGAGCAATCACAGAAAAACAATGACCTTGGAGACTATAGTGGCCTCCCCAGGGCCTATACACCTCCTTCCTTTTCTGAAGATCCTTTAGTTCTTTGGATTACAAACTCCTTGATGGCAGCGATCAGATTTTCCCTGTGTTGTTTACATTCTCCATAGCCTTTCAGACAGGATTCTCTTCACGGTGGAGCCCTCATTAGACAGCAGGATAGGAGCTGAATCGGGAGGCCGGGCTGCAGGGCTCCTTCTGCCTTTTGACCAAATACTGAGAACTGTCTTCTCCGGTGCCTGTCATGGTTTCTGGCATACATTATATGATCAATAAATATTTGTTGAAGGAATGAACAACAGGAAGTGTACAGATCCCTTCTAGATCTTGTAAGAAAAGCAACCTTGGAAATTTAAGTATCTGTATTGCATAAGCATCTCTCTTCTTTCCTCCCTATCTTCTTTTCCAGCGTGACGCTTACCCCAGGGTCACTGTCCAGGTTCCTCAAGGCTACAAGGTGCATCAGGGGTGTTGTGGTCAAGGTGTGCATCCCCTTGCACTTGCCCTCGCACTGTTACATTAGATCTGCTGGCGCGTCGGTGCCAGGCTAGAGGGCTCCTGGAGGCTCCCTCCCAGCCTCGTATTCATATTTGACTTTCCAGCCTCTTGGAGAGTGCTTGTCTTATAGAAAGCTCTGAACAGATGTTTTCTGAATAAATAAATGAATGAGTAAGTGATGGCCTGTAATTCCAGCCTCCTGCTGTCCAGCCCCAACCCCAAGCTTCTGCCGCAGGGTTCCCGTTCTGGAGAGACGACCTGTTGGATCTCATGGTTAGGGTAGGGCAGTCCTCTCTCCTCTCTGCCCAGCTGTCTGCCCATCCCCTTAATGTCACCCACTTGGCCTCTCAAAGTTTTCCCTACCCCTCACTCACGGCTAACACGGCTGAGCACTGCCCCCCAGCTCCCCTGCACAGTCACAGCTTGGACACTCCCCTCCTGTGGGAGTGGACGCCCTATTGTAGCAGGCGGCTGTCCCTGACCTGCTAGCTGGAATTTGTGCTCCAGCTCCACGGGTTGACCTGGGGACAAAGCTGTCTTTAAGAAGAGGCAGTGTGGTACAGGGATTGCACGTGAAGAAAGGAGATTTTGGCCACATGTTTCCGTGCACTGGGTGGGAGACCTTGGCCAAATCATTTTACACCCCTGGGTTTCTGCTTCTGCAACAGGAAAACAGCCAGAGCCTGGGAGGCTGGAGGTGGGACTAGATGAGCCCGAAGGTGTTTTCCAACAACTGAGTCCTCTGCCCTCCCCTCTTCCTCTGAGGAAGGCATGAGTTCAGTGAGTTTGGGCAGCAGGAAGGAGACAGGAGGTGGTGGAAGGAGCTGGATCACAAGAATGCCCTCACATAGGCCCAGACTGGTCCCACTATCTTGTTGGTGACTTCTCAGAGTGGCTCTTGGGCCCATCCAAGCAAACAGCAGGGCCTGGTGGTTCTTCCTCCTAAACGAATCTGGAAGTCCACCTCCTTGCTCACTCCTGCACCGCTCAGACCACCACATTGTGCAGTGGACGACTGCAACCATTTCTTCTTTTTTTCTTTTAATTTTTTTATTGCAGTAACATTGGGTTATAAGATTATACAGCTTTCAGGTGTACATCATAATATATTTCAAATTCTGTGTAGATTACATCATGTTCACCAACAAAAGACTAATTACAATCCATCACCACACATTCGTGCCTAGTCACCTCTTTCACCCTCCTCCATCCCGCCTTCCCCTCTGGTGAGCATCAATCCAATCTCTGTTGCTATGTGTTTGTTTGTTGTCATTTTTATCTTCTACTTATGAGTGAGATCATATGGTATTTGACTTTCTCCCTCTGACTTATTTCACTTAGCATAATACCCTCAAGGTCCACCCATGTTGTCACAAATGGCCGGATTTCATCATTTCTTCTGGCTGGATAGTATTCCGTAGTGTATATGTACTACATCTTCTTTATCCATTCGTCCCTTCATGGACACCTTGGTTGCTTCCAAGTCTTGGCTATTGTGAATAATGCTGCAATGAACATAGGGGTGCATGTATCTTTATGCCTTTGTGTTTTCAAGTTCTTTGGATAAATACCCAGCAGTGAATAGCTGGATCATATGGTAGATCTATTCTTAATTTTCTGAGGATACTCCATACTGTTTTCCATAGTGGCTGCACCAGTTTGCACTCCCACCAGAAGTGTACAAGAGTTCCGTTCTCTCCACATCCTCTCCAACAGTTGTTGTTTCCTGTCTTGTTAATTACAGCCATTCTGACCGGAGTGAGGTGATATCTCATTGTAGCTTTGATTTGCATTTCCATGATAGCTAATGATGTTGAACACTTTTCATGTGCCTGTTGGCCATCTCCATATCTTCTTTGGAGAAATCTCTGTTCAGATCTTTTGCCCATTTTTTAATTGGGTTGTTGATTTTTTTGTTGTTGAGACATATGAGTTCTTTGTATATTTTGGATATTAACCCCTTATCTGGTAGATAGTTTGCAAATATCTTCTCCCAGTTGGTGGGTTGTTTTTTTGTTTTGTTCATGGTTTCCTTTGCTGTGCAGAAGCTTTTTAGTTTGATGTAGTCCCATTTGTTTATTTTTTCTTTTGTTTCCCTTGCCTGAGTAGAAATGGTATTTGAAAAGATGCTGCTAAGACTAATGTCAAAGAGCGTACTGCCTATGTTTTGCTCTAGAAGTTTCATGATTTCAGGTCTTACATTCAAGTCTTTAATCCATTTTGAGTTGATTTTTGTGCATGGTGTAAGATAATGGTCCAGTTTCATTCTTTTGCATGTGGCTGTCCAGTTTTCCCAACACCATTTATTGAAGAGACTCTCCTTTCTCCATTGTATGCTCTTGGCTTCCTTGTTGAAAATTAGCTGTCTGTAGATGTGTGAGTTTATTGGTGGGCTTTCAGTTCTGTTGCATTGAGCTGGGTGTCTGTTTTTGTGCCAGCACTGTGCTGTTTTGATTACTATAGCTTTGTAGTATATTTGAAATCAGGGAGTGTGATACCTCCAGCTTTGTTCTTTTTCCTCAGGATTCCTTTGGCTATTTGAGGTCTTTTGTTGTTCTATACATATTTTAGGATGCTTTGTTCTATTTCTGTGGAAAATGTTGTTGGAAGTTTGATAGGGATTGCATTGAATCTGTAGATTGTTTTAGGAAGTACGGACATTTTAGCTATGTTAATTCTTCCAATTCAGGAGCACAGAATATCTTTCCATTTCTTTGTGTCTTCTTCAATTTCTTTCAACAATGTTTTACAGTTTTCAGTGTACAGATCTTTCACCTCTTTGGTTAAGTTTATTCCTAGGTATTTTATTCCTTTTGGTGCAATTGTAAACAGGATTGTATTCTTAATTTCTCTTTCTGCTACTTCGTTGTTAGTGTATAGAAACACAACTGACTTTTGTATGTTGATTTTGTATCCTGGGACTTGACTGTATTCATTTATTATTTCTAAAAGTTTTTTAGTGGATTCTTTAGGGTTTTCTATGTGTAAAATCATGTCATCTGAAAACAGTGACAGGTTCACTTCTTCCTTTCCAATTTGGATCTCTTTTATTTCTTTTTCTTGCCTGATTAGTCTTGTTAGGACTTCCAACACTGTGTTAAATAAGAGTGGTGAAAGTGGGCATCCTTGTCTGGTCCCTGTTCTTAGAGGCATAGCTTTCAGTTTTTCTCCATTAGAAATGGTATTAGCTGTGGATTTGTCATGTATGGCCTTTATTATGTTGAGGTATTTTCCTCTATACCCATTTTATTTAGAGTTTTTATCATAAATGGATGCTGCATCTTGTCAAATGCTTTCTCTGCATCTATTGAGATGATCTATTTCTATTCTTTATTTTGTTAATGTGGTGTATCATGTTGATTGATTTGTGGATGTTGAACCATCCCTGCATCCCTGGAATAAAACCCACTTGATCATGATGTATGATCTTTTGAATGTATTGTTGTATTCGATTTATTAGTATTTTGTAGAGGATTTTTGCGTTAATGTTCATCAGTGATATTGGTCTGTAATTTTCTTTTTTTGTGCTGTCCTTGTCTGCTTTTGATATCAGGATAATGTTGGCTTCATAGAATGAGTTAGAAAGCCTTCCCTCCTCTTCAACTTTTTGGAACAGTTTGAGAAGGATAGGTATTAAATCTTCCTTGAATGTTTGGTAGAATTCACCAGGGAAGCCATCTGGTCCTGGACTTTTATTTATTGGGAGGTTTTGGATTACTGTTTCAATTTCCTTACTGGTGTTTGGTCTATTCAAGTTCTCTACTTCTTCTTGGTCCAGTTTTGGAAGGTTGTATGATTCTAAGAATTTATCCATTTCTTCTAGATTATCTGATTTGTTGGCGTATAACTGTTGATAGTATTCTCTTATAATCTTTTCTATTTCTGAGGTGTCCATTGTAATTTCTCCTCTTTCATTTCCGATTTTATTTATTTGAGCCTTCTCTCTTTTTTTCTTGGTGAGTCCAGCTAGAAGTTTGTCAATTTTGTTTATCTTTTCAAAGAACTGGCTCTTGGTTTCATTAATTTTTTTCTTTTGTTTTTTTAGTCTCTATTTTGTTTATTTCTGCTCTGATTTTTATTATTTCCTTCTTTCTGCTGATTTTGGGCTTTGTTCTTCTTTTTTTTTCCCAATTCCTTTAGGTGCACTGTTAGATTGTTTATTTGGGATTTTTCTTACTTGTTGAGGTAGGCCTGAATTGCCCTAAACTTCCCTCTTAGAACCACTTTTGCCGTATCCCATAGATTTTGCATTTTCATTTTCATTTGTCTCCAGGTATTTTTTTTAATTTCTTCTTTGATTTCTTCACTGACCCAATCATTATTCAGCAGCATTTTGTTTAATCTCCACATTTTTGTGCCTTTTCTGATTTTCTTCCTGTAGTTGATTTCTACTTTCATACCTTTGTGGTCAGAAAAGATGCATGGTATTATTTCAGTCTTCTTAAATTTATTGAGACTTGTTTTGTGGCCTAACATGTGATCAATCCTGCAGATTGTTCCATGTGCATTTGAAAATAATGTGTATTCTGTGGTTTTTGGATGGAATGTTCTGTATAAATCTACTAAGTCCATCTGATCTACTGTGTCATTTAAGGCCAATGTTTCATTATTGATCCTCTGTTTGGATGATCTGGTGCACGTGGAGTGTTAAAGTCCCCTACTATTATTGTGTCACTGTCTATTTCTCCTTTTATGTCTGTTAATAATTGCTCTATATATTTAGGTGCTCCTATGTTGGGTTCATAGATATTTACAAGTGTTATATCCTCTTGTTGGATTGTTCCCTTTATCGTTATGTAGTGCCCTTCTTTGTCTCTTGTTACAGTTTTTGTTTTGAAGTCTATTTTGTCTGACATAAGTATTGCTACCCTCACTTTCTTTTCTTTGCCATTTGCATGGAGTATCTTTTTCCATCCTTTCACTTTCAGTTTGTGAGTGTCTTCATGTCTGAAGTGTGTCTCTTGTATGCAGCATAAATATGGGTCTTTTTTTTTTTTTTATCCAATCAGCCACCCTATGCCTTTTGATTGGAGCATTTAGTCCATTGGCATTTAAAGTAACTATTGATATATAGGTATTTATTGCCATTTTGTTACTTTTTTCCTGGGTGTTTTAGTAGCTCTCCTCTGTTCCTTTCTTCTTCTCTTGCTCTCTTCCCTTGTGGTTTGATGGCTTTCTTTAGTAAAATGTTTGATTTCTTTCTTCTTACTTATTTGTTTACTTATTATAGGTTTCCGGTTTGTGATTATCATGAGGTTCCTGTATAATATTCTACGTATATAGCAAACCATATTGAGTTGATAATCTCTTTAGCTTGACCTCTTTCTAAGAGCTCTACTCTTTTACTCCCCTCCTCCCACATTTTATGTTTTTGAAATCATATCTAGTCTCTTGTTTTGTGTGTGTCTATCTATTACCCTCTTATCGTTGAAATGGGTAATTTTAGTATTTTTGTCTTTTAACTTTCATATTGTCTTCATAGGTGGTTGATCTGCTACCTTTACTATATTTTTGCCTTTATTGGTGATTTTCTTGCCTGTTTTTTTTTAATATAATTTTCTTATCCCTATTTGTGATCTTCTCTTTCCCACTTAAATAAGTCACTTCAGCATTTCTTGTAGAACTGGTTTCTTGGTGATAAACTCCTTTAACTTTTGCTTGTCTGTGAAGCTCTTTATCTCTCCTTCCATTCTGAATGATAACCTTGCCGGACAGAGTATTCTTGGCTGTAGGTTTTTTCCTTTTAGCACTTTAAATATGTCATGTCACTCTCTTCTAGCCTGTAGTGTTTTGGCTGAGGAGTCTGCTGATAGCCTTATGGGCTTTCCCTTGTATGTCACGTTGCCTTTCTCTTGCTGCTTTTAGGATTGTCTCTTTATCTTTAACTTTGGACATTTTAATTGTAATGTATTTTGATGTGGCCCTCTTTGGGTTTATCTTGTTTGGAGCTCTCTGTGTTTCCTGTATTTGGATGTCTGTTTCCTTCCTCAGGTTAGGAAAGTTTTCAACTATTATTTCTTCAAATAGATTTTGTGCCCCTTTGTCTCTCTCTTCTCCTTCTGGGACACCTATAATATGAATGTTAGTGTGCTTGATATTGTCCCAAAGTTCCCTTAGACTGTTCTCATTCTGTCTAGTTCTTTTTTCTTTTATTTGTTTAGCTTGGGTGATTTTCTCTAGTCTTTCTTCAAGCTTGCTGATCTATTCTTCTGTATCATCTACTGTGCCATTGAGTCCCTCTATTGAATTTTTCATTTCCAGTATTGTATTCTTCATTTCTGATTAGTTCTTTTTTATATTTTCCAATTCTTTGTTGACATTCTCACTGTGTTCATCCAGTCTTCTCCTAATATCAGTGAGCATCCTTATGAGTTTTTGTTCAAACTCTTTGTCAGGTAGATTGCTTATTTCTGTTTCATTTAGTTCTTTTTTGTGGGTTTTGTCCTGTTCCCTTGCTTGGAATATATTCCTTTGTCTCTTCATTATGCCTCTTTCTCTGTGCTTATATCTATGTATTAGGTGAGTCAGCTATGTCTCCTGGTCTTGGAGAAGTGACCTTATGTAAGAGATGCCTTTTGAAGCCCAGCAGAGTGCTTCCCTCTTGTCACCAGTCCCAATGATCCAGGAGTGACCCCTGTGTGGGCTACTTCTGTCCTTTTGCTGTTGTAGGGTTGCTCTTACTGCAGGTACCCAGGGAGTCTAGTCTTTCCCTTGCTGGCTGGCTGTTTGTAAATTGGGTTTGGGGAGCCCAAGCACCATTGGCTACAAGGTCTAATAGCACACTCCTGTTACAGTTCTCCTGTTAATTGGGTAGATACCCAGTGTAGCTGGTTGCTAGGCTCAGGGGCTTACAGTTGCTGTAGGCCTCAGGCCTCTAAGGCTGTTATCAGCTTTCTTAGGATTGCAGCTGAGTGGGGCTGGGAGCATGGGAGCACCCAATTGTTTCAGGCTTTGGGAGGTCAGGCTGATACTCTTTGTGGCTGTTTGTGAAGCACAGATCTTCTGCCACTGATAAGCTCCACCCTCGACAGGTCCACACAGACCATCAACACATTCCTGGCCCATGCACACTTCCCAACCTCGTGGTGGAGCATACCCAGTTGCCCCACTGCAGAGGCCCCCACCTCTCCACCAACACCACCACACTTCACTTGGTCCTCACACAGGTCCTGCCCCACGGAGGTGGACACATTCGCCTACCTGTAGAGGATCAAGGCACTCAATCTATGCAGGCCAACCAGTAGCCTGAGGGCTTGCTGTTGGGTGGGGCTGGTCCCTCAGGTGGGCTGCCTGCCCTGGCTTACCTGGATTAAATCTGCACTCTAGTGGGTGTTGCAGATCCCTGGGCTAACAGGCCAGGGGAAGAAATTCAATGGCATCTGCCATGGTCTGTGTCAGCACACCTGGACTAGGTCACAGCAATGACTGCCAGTGTCTCAGTCTCTGGAGACATCTCACTTCTCACCAACATGCACCCAGAGCCTACCAGGTGAGTCTCTTTTCACCAAAGGACTGTGCATCTTTCTTTTGGTGATTTTAGGTTGATCTCTGAGAGAAGTGAATTTGTTCATGGGCCCTTTAAGAGCTTGGTTTTGTTTGTTTTTTTTTTTGAGGAAGATTAGCCCTGAGCTAACTGCTACCAATCCTCCTCTTTTTGCTGAGGAAGACTGGCCTTGAGCTAACATCTGTGCCCATCTTCCTCTATTTTATACATAGGACACCTGCCACATCATGGCTTCCCAAGCCGTGCCATGTCCACACCTGGGATCCGAACTGGCAATCCTCAGGCTGCCAAGAAGCAGAACATGGGAATTTAACTGCTGTGCCACCGGGCCGTCCCCAAGAGCTGGGTTTTTTTGGCTTTCATCCAATAGCTTTTCCAGGGGTATTCCCCCATTGCAGTTAATAGCCAGCAAAGCCAGATAGTAGGATGCTCGTCTCAGTTGTGCTGAGTGTGGAGGATGCTTATAGCAGTAATGGGCCCCCCGCTCAGGACCCCTCTCCTCCAGGGAGGGCTGCGTAACTTAGGGTGGCTCCCGCCCGGCCAGCTGTGAATTCTGCTGCTCGTGAAGGTGGCTTTCTTTCTCTCCAGAAGGAATTTCTGCCTCTTCTGCCTCAGTCAGGACTGTCCCTTGTTGTGGGGGCTCTTTTTATCCAGTTTTCAGTTTTCTCTCCATGGTAATTTTTCCAAAAATAGTTGTAACCTGGTTGTGTTTGTGGGAGGAGGTGAGTTCAGGGTCTGCCTATGCCGCCATCTTGACGAGATCTCCAACCATTTCCTAATTCGCTCGTTGACGCGTGTGTTCATGCACTGTGCTCTGACTCTGTCACTGTCCCCCTCTGCGTGTGCATGTGCACAAGACAACCCTCCCCCTTCACCAGGCTGCCGTGAGCAGAAGTGAAGGATGCAGACAAGTATCTAACCAACTTCATGGAAAGGATAAGCGAGAATGTAAGGTAATGACAAAGAACCAGGGAGAAGGAACCATTTAGGTAAGACTGTTAGTGGTGGCCTCTGCAAGGAGGTGAAATTCCAGTTGAGAGCTGAAGCTTTGCAGAAAGTGACCAGGGGAAAAGCTGGGTGTTATAGGCAGAGGAAACAGCACGTGCAGGGCCCTGAGGTGAGGAAGAGCACTCTGGATCTGAGACGGGGGGAGCCCAGTGTGAGCATTGTGAGTGAGGGAGGGACCGTGGAAGCAATGGAGATGGGCCTAGTCAGGGGGGAGATAAGGCCAAGCTTGGAGGCCATGGGAAGGAGTTTAGAGTTCAATGATGATAAATCCTGGGAAGGGTTTGGAGGAGGACACAACCTGCCTTATATGTGTATTCTAAATCACGCTACTGGGGGCTGGAAACTGAGAGACTGGTGAGGAGACTGTTCAGAAGGTCCAGGAGAGGGGTTGGCAGCAGAGGAGAGAGAGAATGAGGAATGAATCCAGCGTATGTCTAGGAGGGGGAAATGGCAGGCTTGGACGAGGGGACTGAGATGGAAGACTGACTGCGGGTCTCTGGCTCGAGCAGCTGGCACATGGGTGATAGAGCCGTTTCTTGAGATGGGAAGCCTGAGCCAATGGTTGTCCTCTCTACCCTCCCCTCCTCGCTTCTCCTCTCCCCCAGCGGAGTGGCTTCCTCACTTCCTCCCAAAGTGCGGGGCACACTCCTACCAACGGGGCTCTGCACCGGCCCCTCCTTCTCCCCGGAACGTGGCTTCCCAGAAACCCTCGCGGCCAACTCCCTCATCTCCTTCAGGTCTTTGCTCACATCCCACCTTGTCAGCGAGGCTTTCCCTGCACCTTGTTTAAAACTGAACTCCCAACCTCAACCACACTTCCTTTCTCCGCTAGCAGTCTATGATTTTGCCCCAAAGCATCCACCACTGTCTGTAATCAGTAAATAACAAATAACCTTTTAAAAATGTTTTGTTTATGGCCCGTGTCCCCCAACTAGAACAGGAGGTCCAGGAGAGCAGGAGTTTTGTCTGTCCTGCTCACCATTGTAGCCTGAACACTGAGAACAATGACTGGCAAATAATTGTCTCAGAGGATTGTTGAGTGAATGAATGACTCACTTTGGGAGTCCTTAGCATGTGGTGGCTTTTAAAGACAGAGAACTGGAGAGGGTATAAAAGAAGGAGGAAAGTCCAGGACCAAGAGAACAGGTATGTGTGGAGGGCCAGCCACAGACATGGGGAGGGATGGCCTACCAGGTAAGGGGACACCGGAGCATCTGGCCTCATGGAGGCTCCGGAAGGAGAGGCCAAGATAGCTCAGCCTCCTCAAGCTGCTCTCTGGCTAGAGTGGTCTTTCCATGTTCTACCATTGGTCAGCCTGACACCTGCTGTGGCTTCTCCTCGACCTCGGGGAATGCCAGCTCCCTTCCATGGCATTCAGGCTTCTCTCTAGCCACGCTTCTTCATGCTTCCCCGCCCCCACCACTGCCACCCGGGTCATGAGGGCGTTCCCCAGCCTTGCCTCATGCTAAACCATCTGTCATTTACTGAAAGTGACCATCTCTTCTCTCAGCCCTCTGGACCTTTGCACATTGTTTCCTCATCTCGGAAGACCCTCATCCTGTCCACTCAAAACCCTTCGCTTGGCTGCCTCCTGATCCTCTCCCAGGGCGGAGCTGAGAGGAACCGTCTCCAGCGAGCACGGCCCCTGAACTCTAAGGCTGAGTTAGGGACTCCTCAGTGTGTGTGTGTGAAGCACACGTGCATGCTCCCTGCTCATCCCCCACCATAGCACTTTGTAAAATAACTGTTAGCAGTGTGCCAGGCCCTATTGTAAGTGTTCTACCATATTAGCATGTGTGGTGATCCCTATAACCCTCTGAGTGAGAGGACGCTGCATTCCTTGTTTCACACATAGAGAAAGTGGAGGCACAGAGAAGTGAGATGGATTGCTGCAGTCCCCCAGCCAGCGGAGGTGGGGCAGGGCGTGGAGCCCAGGCAGTCTGACACCGAGTCCACATCTTTGCCTGTAGGTGGCACTGCCTGTCTCCTCGCCTGCTGGATTCCTCCAACCCAGTGGTTCTTACCTGGAGGTGATTTTGCGCCCTAAGGGACATTTGGCAATGCCTGCAGACAATTTGGCGGCCACAACTGTGAGATGGGGGCGCTACTGGCATCTAGTGGGCAGAGGCCAGGGAGGCTGCTGACCACCCTACCATACACAGGAGGCCTCACAACAAAGAATCAGCCCCAAATGTCAGTGGTGCTGAGGATGAGAAACCTGTTCCACCTAGGCTGCCACCTGCACGAGCTTTTCCTCCTCCTCTTCCTCCGTAGACCCTGGACACGGATGTCTTCCAGCTCGCTCCGTCCTCTTCTCTATCTCCCTCAGTCCAGGGCTTCCAGCCTGGCCTTTCTGATGACGCTCAGATTGACATCTCACATTCCCTATAGCCAATCGGTTGATCAGCTCAGCCTCCAAAATACAGCCGGATCCATTGCTTCTCCCCACCCCACAGTCAGCGCTGAGCAAACCTCCAGCATCTCACTCCTGGGGGCTGGAAACAGCCGTTCTTTTGTGTCACCCAGTCACTCTCCCAGATACAGTCCGTTCTCTACCTGCAGCCAGAGCTACCTGTCTGGAGCACAGCCCTACTTCACCCGTCCAATAGCTTCCCACCCTGCGACAGTGAATTCCAGCCCCTTACCCTGGCCCTTGGGCCCCGCATCCTCTGGTCAGTCATCAGTCCTTCTGACACCCGGGTCACACCTGCTCCCCTCCCCTTGGGCCCTGGCCTCCTTTCTGCCTTTTAAGGCCCGAGCGCTCTGTGCTTGCTCCTCCCCTGTGATCCTTTTCATCATTCAGGTCTTGGCTCCAATACCTTCCCTCAGACTCCAGATTAAGTCTACACCCCAGCGCCTCCCCCCGCCCCCCCCCCCCACCCCCACATCTCTGTCTCATCCTTCCTCTAGGCTTTGTCTTCGTGTTCAGAGACTGTCTCCTCTCCCTGAGCGTAAGCTGCCTGAGGGCGGGGCGCTCCCTCTGCTGTTTTCTGCTGAATTTTCGGCACCTTATGCACTGCCTGCACACTGGTGTTCATAAATAATTTTAGGAATGCAATCAAATTGGAAATTGTGGTGAAAGGGAAGTTGGCCCTTGTGAACAACCAAGGTTCCTTCTCTTACCAGCTTCCTCACAGCCTGGCTTCTCCCCTCCCCTTGTGTTCTTATTTCCTTTCCTTTCTGCTAACAGAACCAGGAGTGCCTATGTCAATTGCCTGTTCACCACCTCCACCTGGATGTCTGATGGGCATCTTCAATGTAACGTGGCCCAGATGGAACTCTGGCATGACCTCCCTCCTTCTCCACGCGACCTCTTTCTCCCCAGTCTTCTCCATCTCAGCAAGTGACAGGACCATTAATCCAGCTGCTCAGGCCACAAACCTACTAGTCGCCCAGGATTCTCCCATTCTCATCTCCAGCCCATCGGCGAGTATCGACCTCACCCTCGGAGCATGCCCTGATCTCCACGCTTCACCACTGTCACGGCTCCCACCCTGGTCCAAGCTGCCCTGAGCTCTGCCCTCGACTGTTGTCTTCGCCCCCATCTTGCCACCTCCACCTCTTCATTGTTCAAGTTTCCACCCAGACGTTCCTTGTAGAGAAGGCTTCCCTGACCACTCTGTGGGAAATGGC
This sequence comes from Equus quagga, assembly GCF_021613505.1. NCBI lineage: Eukaryota > Metazoa > Chordata > Mammalia > Perissodactyla > Equidae > Equus > Equus quagga. Next base: position 74,474,779 of record NC_060272.1, read on the forward strand.
TCCTCCACAGCTCCTTGGCTGGTCTATAGCTATCTCGTTCATTTATGTGCTTTGGGGGTTGTTTCCCCCACTGCTATGGAAGCAGGGGGCTCATCTATTCTGGTCACTGCCGTGTCCCTAGATGCACTGGTCTGTGCATCGAAAGAGTGCAATAAACAGTGTCTGGTGAATGATGTGGGTTAAGAGGGTTTTAGGGCTGACAGCTCCTGACAGTAGCGTTTGCCTTTTAATGGGGACACTTGAGGCACTTTTCCATTAAGTAGACGGACGCTGTCAAAACTCTGCTGAGGAGCCAGGACTTCACTGTTTACAAAGCACTTGCATGTGGTTTCCCACGTGATGGATGGCTCATTCATTTAATAAATATTCATCGTGCCTCCACTGTCACTTGCTGATGGGTGGTATCTGGGATGGGTCCTCACAGTTCATCTTCCACGGGGCCGTTGCTTGGATTCTTCAGAGCGGGTTCCCGAGGCTTGTTGTTGAGGTGGACGGCAGCACCGGGTTCAGAGCTGGGGGCCCATTTATGTCCTGACTCTGCTACTCTGGGCTGAGTGACCTGAGGCAAGTTGCTTAGCTTCTCTGAACTGGAGCTCATGTGAAAAATAGAGACAATAATAACAAAGAGCTTGAAGGATTAAGGCTCTCCTTCAACCCCTTTCTCCTCCTCCTGTGTTCACCATCCGTGCTCCCAACCCTCCTGACCCCTCAGGAGAAGGTCAGGCAGTCTGCCCCACCCCACCCCTAGCCAAGCCTCATCTGCCTTCCCCTACAAAACTCACAGGGGAGGTTTAATTCTAAGAGACTGCCTTCCTGCCGGGAGGTGCATATCCACTGAGCTCGTTTCTGGCAAGGTGTCAATGCTGGCTGCTCAGGCGAGGGCGCTATCCAGCAGAATCAGGTCCGGTTATCAGGGGTCAGGGCTTTCACTGCAATGGCAGGTCGTTCACGGAGGAGCCTCTCTCCCCAGCAGGCGGATGAGAAAGAGCTTTCTTGGCAGAGCGAAGGGACCCTATGCTGTGACCCTCAGATCACACCAGGAAGGAATTGGTTCTCACTCCAGGTTTGTGCCTGTAAGAACTATCTAAACAACAAGCGTGAGGTCCCCTGACCACTCTAGCCTCCTTCACATCAATTTGCCATCCTGCAGCCATGATAAGTCCTTCAAAGCACAAATCTGATTGTGTCAGTCCTCTGCTTAAAACTCTTCAGTGGGTCCCATTGCTCTTAAAACAAAACCCCAAGTTCTTAATCTAGCCAACCAGGTTCAGCACTAGGCCCCGCCTGCCTCTCCAATCTTCCCTCTCCAGAAACTGCCCCTGCTTTTTGACTCCCATCCCTGGGCCTTCTCTCAGTGCCTGGAGACGGCTTTGTGCCCTCTTACCACAGGTCCTTTGTACAGGCTGCTATTTCCTTCCACACTTTGATCTTTGCCTAGTTAACTCCTCCTCATCCTTAAGATCTGATGTTCCTCCCAGCCCTAGTCTGGTTTTTCTTTTCTGCTCTTCTCATCTGATTGTGGCTTTTCTTCCAGTTTGTGGTGATTTGCTTAGTCTTTCTCCCCCTCTTGAATGTAAGCTTCATAAATCAGGATAGTTTTTCTCACCATCATCTGATACATGGACTAGTCGGTGCTCAATGAATGCTTGGTGAATGAGTAAATGCACACGTGAGCAGGGAGGGAAGGCTCAGAGTCAGCTAGGAAGTTCAGGAGAGGCATCAGGGGCTCCACGGCAGCCCTGACAGTCCACCCCACCTCTGCCTGGCCGTGCCTGGGCATGCCTGGAAAAGGAGGGCCTGGCATGGCCACAGCCCCAGCAGGCAGCTTTCGCTGCCCCTTTATGCTGAGGCCGCCCTGTCAGAGTCCCACAGCTGACAAAGGAGCAGAGTGGGTTCCATGCACAGAGGTTTCTCTGCATGAAGGGAAGGTCTGAACACATGATGGATGCGTTAGTTTGCCAGGGCCACCTAGCAAATATACCACAAAGATACCCCAGATTGAGTGGCTCAAGTGACAGAAAGCTATTTTCTCGCAGTTCTGGAGGCTGGACATAGACCAGGGTGTCGCAGGGCCGGTTTCTCCTGAGGCCTCTCTCTTTGCAGATAGCCGCCTTCCCCCTGTGTCCCCACTTGATCTTTTTCTCTGCGGGTGTGCATGTCTGTGTCCAAATTTCCTCTTCTTATAAGGACACTAGTCAGAATGGTTTAGGGCCCACCCTAACAACCTCATTTTAACTTAACTATCTCTTTAAAGGCCCTGTCTCCAAATATGGTCACATTCTGAGATATCTGGGGCTTAGGGTTTCAACGCAGGAACTTAGGGGGGCACACAATTCAGCCCATAGAATGGGTTATGGCAGAGCCTCATGATCTGATCCCAAACTCTGACAGACGACATGCAGAACAGGAAGCAGACCCAGACACGGACCTAAATTATTTTTGAATAAGACCATGTACAACATTTTTGGCTCCATGACCAAACTTCTACCAAAAGAAGGATAACAATATGTCCAGGGAGCGTGTTATCAAAGTCACTCCTCATCCCTGCTCCACAATCAGTAGTTTGCTGGGAAGCCGTTGCCCGCAGCGGCCGCCCTGGACTCCCCAGGAGGTAACAGGTAGGCAGTGGGGCAGGCCACGACGCCTTTTCATTCCGTCCATCCAGCTCACACTGAGCTTGCTCTGGGGCTAACAGATAAGCGGCTGTTGGGGAGTTGATCTCCTTTTTGGGGGAAGGAAGCTTCAGGGCTGGCTTCCCAACAGTGGGCTCTCAGAGAAGTGGGTCTTGAGGGAGCCTTTGACAAAGGCCTCAGACTGAGTTTGGAAGAGAAAGGATGGGCACTGAGGCTGTAGAGTCGGCTTAGGGGAGCTGTGGGGGGGGGGGGGGGGGGAGCAGACCCCGGGGGGGGGGGGGGGGGGGGGGGGAGTTGCAGGGGCTGGGTCACCAAGCAGGGAGAAGAGAGAAGAGGAATGCGCACTAAGAAAACAGTCTTAGGATTCAGTGCTTTTATTTCATTCATCTTCCTCCAAGCAAGAAGGAGAAGATGACTCTATGCACAGACCCAGTTCTCACGAGGGCCAGGCCCTGGGGACACAGAGGGGCGTGAGACCCATCTCTTACTTTAAGGAGCACCACTTTGGTGGGGAGCTACAAGGGTACACGGAGAGCCGTTCCCTGTGGTTGGAGTCCAGCCAAGCACGAGGTATGGAAGATGTGCTCAATTCACTTATTGAATGAACGAGGCAGTGCTACCCAGAGGGAAGAGCAGAGGGGCGGCCCCTCTGAGATGGAGAGGCAGTGGCAGTGGAAGCCTTCTGAGCTGAGCAGGAGTTTGCCAGGTTGGGAGTGGGCGGAATGGAAGATCTCAGGCAAAAGAGAGCGTTTGCAAAGGCTGGGAGCAGCCAATGGTGTGGAGTCCATACGCACGTCCAGTTAGAGTGTGGGGTCCACACACACGCCTGCACTCTTTGGCCATTTTCTGATCATGGCCGACATCTTACTTCAGCCTTCTATTTGTGCCACAGGCCCCGGGCATTCCAAACCTAATTGGGCATGCCTGCTAGTCTGGTCCTTTATGGTGTGTGCAGCCCTGTCAGGCATCCAAAGATGGTGTGACTGGGAATTTGGTATTAAGCTGTATTATTGAGTTCACAAATTCAACTTTCAGAAATCTAACCAAACAAGGGATTTGCAAAACAATTTCAAACAGAGCATTTCCCATGACAATCAGCTTGTTTACCACTCCAAGGTACACTGTAACCGCTGTTGACACGCTCATTTGCATGCCAATACCCAGAATGCTTTTCTAGCCCTACTGAGCTTGGGTTCTGCCAGGGAGCTGAAAGGTTTATTTACACATACAATACATGACAACTTCATTTTCCGAAGCATCTTTCATACAAACCGTATCCCCAAAATGCCTTAAGTTGGTGAAAGAATGTCGAAATCCTTTTAGAGTTTAAACCCTTCTTTCTGGGCTGAAGTAGAGTTGAGATAACATGTGCATGCTCAAATTAACATTTTAATTAAAAGATACTTGAGAGAAATGGGATTTCAGTTATTCAGCAATGTGTCATATTATGCTTGGTATGGTGGGCCAAGGTTATGAAGAGAAATTATATGGCTACAGATAAATTAGTGGCTGACAGAGCAGTACAGAGAGCTGCTGTGCACATCGGACTGAACTAGGACCACAGAGGGGCGCTTAACTGGGTGACTTCTTATAGCTGCAACTCCTTTGCGTTGTGGCCCATGAGATGACATTAATATAGTGGCACTGGGCATAATGACATGAGTGATAGAAACCTGTAGTTACATGCAATTTGCCAATTTTAAGACTATAACAGAAAAAATTATTTGAGTTGGTAATCCTGTGAGTTTTCGGGACCAAGCGGGCTAGGCTTTGACAGTTGTTCCACAGTGGAAGGGAGAGTTTCCTGCCTTTTTGTCCTCAGAGGAAGGCAATATAAGAGTCCTTAAGCAAGGCCAAGTTTGAAGGTATTATGCAGGAAATAGCCAGATTTTGTGTCAAATGCATCTTTTAAAATGGTTTGGTGTTTTATTTTCTGAATCACTTTGCAGCCACTAGTCTTGGGTATTGGGATGGATAGGAGAGGGGGGCCATGGTGTGAGACCTCCTGTTATTTGAAATGGTTATGGGTAGCCATCTGTTATCTTGGATGGGCAACAAATGAACAGCCTTATAGAGAGGAGGAGACATTTTGAAAAGCTTAAGAACATGGGCCCTAGAGGATCTGAATGGACATTTTTCCAATGCAGACATACAGATGGCCAACAGTCACGTGAAAAGATGCTCAATATCGCTAATCATCAGGGAAATGCAAACCGAAACCACAGTGAGATATCACCTCACACCTGATAGAATGGCCACTATCAAAAAGACAAGAAATAACAAGTGTTGGCGATGACATGGAGAAAAGAGGACCTTTGTACATTGTTGGGGGGAAGGTGAATTGGTGCAACCACTATGGAAAATTATGGAAGTTTTCCTCAAAAAAGTAAAACTACCATGTGATCTAGCAATTCTACTTCTGGGTATTTATCCAAAGAAAATAAAAACATCAACTTGAAAAGATATACGTACTGCCGTGTTCATTGCAGCATTATTTACAATAGCCAAGATATGGAAATAACCCAAGGCTCACCGAAGGATAAATGGATAAAGACAATGTCGTATACACGTGTACACAACGGAATGTTATTCAGCCATAAAAAAGAATGAAATCTTGCCATTTGTGACAACATGGATGAATCTTGAAGGCTTATGCTAAGTGAAATAAGTCAGATGGAGAAAGACAAATACCATATGATCTCGCTTATATGTGGAATCTAAAAAAAACCCAATCAAACAAAAACCAATCTCATGTTTCAGAGAACAGACTGGTGGTCACCAGAGGCAAGGGTGGGGGATGGCGAAATGGGTGAAGGAGGTCGAAAGGTACAAACTTTCAGCTATAAAATAAATAAATCCCGGGGATGTAATGTATAGTGTGGCTACTATAGTTAAGAACATTGTTTTGCCTATTTGAAAGTTGCTAAGAGAGTAGATCTCAAAAGTTCTTATCACAAGAAAAAAACCCTGTAACTATGTGTGGTGATGGATGTTAACTAGACTCATTGTGGTGATCATTTTGCAATGTATACAAAAATGGAATTGTTATGTTGTATGTCTGAAACTAATATCATGTCATGTGTCAAGTATATCTCAATAATAATAACAAGATCAAGAAGGTGGGCCCTGGAGTCAGACAGGAATCCCAGCACCTCCGTAAGCTAGCAGTATGATCTTTGGGAGTTATTTGATCTCTTGTGCCTCAGTTTCTTTATCTGTGGAATGAGGATTGCAGTAATTCCTACCTCTTGGGGTTGTTATGAGGATTAAGAGGCCAATACATGTCTGGCCCTCTTAGTAAGCACCCAGTAAGTGCTGCGTTATCCAGTGAGTGCTGGCTGCTGGTATTTTTAATACACTACATCAGCCCTTCTCAAACATGTGGTCTTGGGACCTCTTTACACTCTTAAGAAGTATGTAGGGCTCTAAAGAGCTTATGTTTACATGGGCTACATCTATTGAGACCTACTGCATTAGAGCTGTATATCTGAATCTAATCCAATATTGTAGGTCAACCACACTTCCATAAAAAAAAGATTTGCTGTACTAGAAATTTAAAAAAAAATTGAAAATATTTATTAATTTATGTTAAACAACAATAATAAACATATCCATAAATGTTTATAATAAAATATAATATTTATATATTATATAGTGCTTATATATTATATGTATTATATATAATATAACATAAATATTTTATGTACAATAAATATATTATATATAAATTAAATATATAAATATATTATATATAAATTAAATATATAAATATATATAATATAAATATATTACATTATATATAATACATACAATATATAAGTATATATAATACTTATAATATATTTATATTATAATATATATTATATATGATATAATACTCCTAAAATGTTTTCTATAACATTTATGTAAAAATAACTATAATTCCCAAAAAGAAAAGTTTAGTGAGAAGAGTGATATTGTTTTATATATTTACAAATCTCTTTAATGTCTGGTTTCATAGAAGACAGATGAATTCTCATATTTCCTTTTGCATTCAGCATTTTGTGATATGTTGTTTTGCTTGAAATAGACCAAGAAAATCAGCCTCATAAAGATATGTTGTTAAAAAATGCAGGATATTTTAATAGCCCTTTCATAGAATTACAGAGTTTTCTTGATAGTACACCAAAATGTGAAAAGGGGTAGTTTCATGTTAGTTACAATGTGGAATCTGAAATCACATTAATAACATTTTTGCACCCTGTTACACTGAAATCTGCTGGTCTCCCTTGTACCTGGAACAGATCTTTTACCCATGCTTGATTTTGTAGCACCACACATTGGTCATCTGGAAAATATTGGTTCATGAAAGTCATGCATATGCTGACACATTTCATTATATGATACCTAAAAATGCGTGTTTGTTAATAGCCTCATCTTATCAGAAAAGTCCAAGTATTGAGAAGATAAGTTCACAGTGATAGCTATATGTATTCCAACCTTCTGATTTTTGCTTGAAACCTCAGATTTTATCAATGGCAACAGATATTGTCACATGTTTTTCTTAAAGTAACAGGATCAGTTTGTTTTCAAGGAAATATCTGCCAAAGACCCAAGTCTGAATAACCAGTTTGTCTGCCAGTCGTTCTTTCAAGTAAAATGGCTTCCCATGAAAAAAACAGCTAGTTCCACTGCCACTCAACCCATCACTTGAGTGTGTTTTCCGGATACGACTACTCTTTTGCATGCTTTGGTTTGCAGCAGACAAAACATACCATTTCCTCACATAGAACATTAGAAAGGCATGTCTTCACAGTTGAGCTTTAATCAAATTATAATTTTTTTTAAAGATTTTATTTTTCCTTTTTCTCCCCAAAGCCCCCCGGTACATAGCTGTGTACTCTTAGTTGTGGGTCCTCCTAGTTGTGGCATGTGGGACGCCGCCTCAGCATGGCCTGATGAGCGGTGACATGTCCACGCCCAGGACTTGAACCGGCAAAACCCCGGGCCGCTGAAGCAGAGCACATGAACTCAACCACTCAGCCATGGGGTCAGCCCTGAAATTATAATTTTAACCACTTTATCAAGAACATTCTTAAGTGCAAGTAGATTTTTTTTACGCTGGGTTTGGGGGGGTCAAGAACACAGTGATCACCACCTTGATTTGTCTAAAGCACCAGCAGTGTTGCCCACCATTGCTTCTGCACCACCAGTGCAAATGTCGCATAGTGAAAAAGGCAGATAACATCTTATCATCATTGTGAAAATAGCTTTGACCTCTCGCACTCTTTGCAAAGGTCTCAGAAAAGCCCATGGGTCCATGATTCCCACTTTGTGAACCACCGCACTGTAACATGAGGTAGTCACTGGTGTCCAGAGTGGACATCTGTGGTTTTGTGTGCTCAACATCCCTTCTTTCCTTCCAGAGGCCCCTAACCCCCATTTCCTGAGTTCTATTGGGGCCTCCAATCATAGTACCCCCCCAAGTGCCACCCCTGCCCAGTGCAGGGGTGTAAAATGGGAGGAAGCATCATTCCAATGTCCCCAGGAAGCCGAGTGCTGCTCCAGAATGAGGCCAGCTCATGCTCCAGCTGGGACTCATGCCATAATAACTGGAGGTTGAATTCTGAAACCATCCACCCAAGTCTAAATGCCCCTGTATGTCCAAAGAGAATGTATGAGTGACACCCTAAAAGAGCTCTGGTTCAGGGAATTCTATTTAAGTAGTACTGGTCCCCTAGTCAGAACTGATACTTGGTTCCAGGGACAGAACAGTCCTACTTGTCCCAGATCTGTTCACAATCCTGTGCAGGTTCTAAATAGCTCATGTATAACATGGATTACTGCATCACTCACAGTTCTCAGTTGCAGAAAATAAAAATGAATTCCAACTACTTAAGCAGAAAAGGTATTGAATGGTAGACCATCTGAAAGTTTACAGAATCGATGGAAAAGCTGGTGAAATGACCTGAAAGTCAGGGAGGAAGGGAGGGATGATACAGCCAAGGTCTGTCTCACTGCTAGGCAGTCTAGTTAGATGCCACCTCTGGGGCCCTGCCTTGGACAATCCCTTCTACCACTGTCACAGATCTTTTGCCATTACTTGGAGGCTCTTAGCTTCATGGCCATAGGAAACCATCTCTAAGTGACACGCATCTCTGTGTCACTCTCCTCTAGATTTAGACTTCTGGGGGAAATGTTGGGCCCAGGTCCTGTGCCCATGGCTGATCTGCTGGGGAGGGAGGAGGGTAGCAGTAAATATCTAGTCCCCACTGGATTTTGTCGTGGAAAGTGGGATCCTGGCCACGGAGAATTCCCACAATGTGCAAATGTCTACCTCTGTAGATGCCTGCTTTTTTCCGGAGCTCATCTTAATTTACATTTGACAGAATAAAATCTAGATGCTGATCAGAAGAGGGGGAATTGACGCCGGTGAGGAAAAGAAAAAACACCCCACTAATGTCAGTTACACCCCCTAACTTTAGAGAAGGGGAAGCTGAGATCCAGGAAGACCGTGATTTGTCCAAAGTGATAGAATTACTTAGTGGCAGAATAGGGGCTGGACCTCAGGTTCTTGACTCCCAGCTGTGCTCTTTCGTCCACAATCTCCTTATATTCTGAAAGTAGCATGGAGGGGCTCTCATTCTGATCAGAATTTGTATTAGCCTGCTGGGGTTGCCATACAGAATCCCCCAGAGTGGATGCTAAACAACAGAAACTCATTTTCTCTTGGTTCTACAGGCTGGAAGTCCCAGATAAAGGTGTTGGCAGGGTTGGTTTCTGAGGCCTTTCTTCTTGGCTTGCAGACGGTGTCTTCTCCCTGTGTCTTCACGTGGCTGTCCCTCTGTATGTGTCTTGTCTGGTGTCTCTCTCCTTCATATAAAGACACTAGTGATTTGGGGTTAGGGCCCACCCATGTGACCTCACTGAACCTTAATTATCTCCTCAAAGACCCTATTTCCAAATATAATTGCATTCTGAGGTACTGAGGTGTTAGGGTTTCAATAAGCAGAGCTGCTCCAGAAATTCATAACATCGTGGAATTAAAGAGACAGCCATCTGTTTCTCCCTGAGTGAGCAGTGAGTCAATGGAAGTGGCCCCTGCCTCCGGGGACCCAACAACCCAAAGCCCAATGGGACCAGCACGGGAAGCTCCTCACTGCAGGGATCCCCCAGTGACCCCGACTGCTCCAGACTCATGCCCAATCTGATCAGTTGCCCCCGGACTGTGGCGGCCCAAGGCAGGACTCCTGAGCAGGCCCCTTCCTTACCCACTGCTGCTTGAAATGGATGACAAGTCCAATGGCTCCCCATCACACCTCGGGGGCACTTCCTCCCCTGATCTGGGAAGGCCCACTCACAAACAGAAGCCTGGATACCAGGCTGGGAGGTGTCAGGTTTAAGGCCTTGGGTTTCTCTGGTGGCTTCAAAGGAGGCTTCTAGCAGAACCAGGGCTTGGATGCATGACAGGATAATCTAAAGCAGAGTATCCAACCTCAGGATGGCTTGGTTCTCCTCCTAGAGCCACAAACACTTTTTTTTAAAGGGGATGCCACCTCAGGCTTCTGAATTTTTTTACCCCAAAAGTGACTGCGTACCCATGGACATGACTGAGGAGGAAGCCCAAGTGTCTACAGATCATGAGACAAATGGATAGAATATTCTTGGAAAGGCCCCAGTGGCTCTGTAAACCCTGCCCACCCGCAAGCCTCTGACTGACTCACCCTTTCAACCCAAACGCCCAAGGCTACACAGACGAGCTGGCATACTCCACTATGCAGGCATCTTTGGCGTTTCCCCTCATGTCCCCCACCTGCTTTCTCTTTCCCCTTCGTCCTCTCACACCACACCCCAGCTCACAGTCCAGGACCCCGGATGGAGAAGGTACAAGTATTCAATGAAGGATAACTGGAGGAACGGTAGAAAGGTGTGCTCAGAGCCAGGCCACCAAACCCTGGCCACCGCAGCTGGCAAACTTCAGCAGAAAACACGTGGTCTAAATCAGAGGTTCCCAACCAGCGGTGATTTACCCCCAGGGGACATTTGGCAATGTCTGGAGACATTTTGGGTTGTCACAACTGGAAGGAGAAGCACTGCAGGCATCCGGTGGGTAGAGGCCAAGGACGCTGCTAAACATCTTGCGATGCACAGGACAACCTCCACAAGGAAGAATTATTTGGCTCCAAATGTCAACACTGTGGAGGCTGAGGAACAGGTCTAATGGAAAGGGGGAAAGAGGAGCCCTCTTTGGATTTCAATGATTCTCAGCATGCGGGCAGAGGGGAGCCAGTGCTTAGTCTCTGGGTGACTAACTCCAGGGGTCCTGTGAGTGTTTGCACTTGTGTGTGTTCTCCAGCCTCTCAGTGTAGATTTGAGTCTCAGCCCACGGGAGTGGCCACTTTTCAGCATTCAGTAAATAATTCGGCACCATCTATTCCCCAGACCCAGCTACGAGCACTACAACTAACAGCAGCAACCCCGTTAACATTTCTTGAAACTTGGCAGACATTGTGCTTAGCATTTTATGCGAATTCTATCCTTTAATATTGCACAACCTTGCAAAGGAACTATTAACATAATCCCCATTTACAGATGAAGAAATGAGGTTTAGGAAGGAGCAGTGGCTTGACCAAGATTACCCAACTTGTACAGAAACGGTGGAAAAGGATTGCAAAGCCAGCCTTCTGGATTCTAAGGTCCAAACCCCTAGCCACTGAACTGCACAAAGAAAGACACTGTCCTTGAAACAAACTCAGGGGTCTCTATGTGGATTAGCCACACAAAACGGTAATTTCCAGGAAATTTCATCTCGATAACAATTTTATTTTAATTTCACAATTTGCCTTGCAAGCCCCAAATTCTAGCTCAAAAGAGTTTGGGCTTAAAGACTGGAGTCTGTCTCCCCAGGTTAGAAGCTGCAGTTCCCGGCACCTCCTGGCAGCAGGCGCCCCTGCCCTCGCTCCAACTGAAGCCGGGGAAGGACTTCGATGAGAGAGACGCAGGGTGAGGAGTGCGTGAACCGAAGCGTGTTTGGACCCAAAAGCTGGTCGCCGCCCTCTAGGAGGATGCTGAGAGCCCCTGCGCGCTGCAGCTGCCTGCAGGCTCCCCAGCGCCACGCTCCTATCACGGCCTTGGTGACCGCTGGGACCGCCGCAAGGAGGCTGCGATTTCTCCCACTGCTCGCCAGGGCAGCCCACCAGAAAGCGAAAAGGCTGGTCTTCTGGGAGCGGGGCGGGGACAGGAAGCCTTGGGTAGAGAAAGCTGAAAGAAAAGCACGCTTCTAGGAGAACTGAACCCGCGTGGACCCGGCATGCAGAGGTGAATCTGCGGTTTCTGCGAGCGTCTGGGAACAAGAGGGACCTATGCATACGGTGGCAAAACGGAAGCATTCAGGGTGGGATGTGGGAGGAAACGCTGGATATGGGGGAGCCCAGCCTCTTCACGTCTTTTCGAGCTCATTTCCATCTTCCTCCGTAACCCCACCCGGCGCTCCCAGTCTCCTGGCAGGCCCATATCCGAAAGTGAGTTTGTAGTGGAGGAGCCTGTCCCGGGTGCACCTGGCTAACCTCCTATAATCCAGGGAAGGAGCTGGCTCCAAGTGAGCCCTTCGGGTTCCCCATGGAGCTGTCCCTTGGGGGCTGTGCTGCCGCCAAGTCTCAAACCTCAGTCAAAGTCAAACTGGTGGGTTGCCCTGGAGCTAAAGGATGCGAAACTTCACTCACCGAGGAGCTCTTAGAGCAAAGCGTCAGCCGCGCAAAACTCAGAAGGCGTCAGAATCACTGATAATAAAACAGTTGGGATTCTATTCACGGTGCGCCTTAAAGCACCTTGGCTTCGTTCATATTGCACAATGCCCCCTCCTGGGAGGGCGGAGGACAGGTCTCCGGAGACAGGGAGACACTTGGGTTCAGACTGATGGAGACTGCTGGGAGGGGGTGGGGGGCGGAGGCGGCGGGGTGCCGACGCTTTAAAGGCTCTGGCAGAACCCAGGCGTCTTGGTCCTGGGAGAACCGGGGGTGGCTTCTCCCTGGGGGGGCGCCCCCCCCCCCCCCCCCCCCCCCCCCCCCCCCGGCTTTTACTCTAGGGAGACTGGAAAGAGCGACGCGCTCATCTTGATTTGAAGGAAAAGACCGAAGGTTTTAGAAATGAACCCCACATGTGTCGAGCAACGCCAAGTGGAGCGCCTTTCTCGCCGAAAGAGAAGCGTGTGTTTGCCTTGCCCAGATTCGCGGAGTCGGGCGCTCCCCAGGGTGTGCGTGTGGGTGGGGGCGTGGCAGGGAGATTTCTGGCAGGAAAAGAAGTGGCCCAGGTCTCCAGGACGCGGAGGTCGTGAGAACCCGGATCCGGTGTTCGGCGTCTGATTTCCTGAGCATCAGAAACACTCTACTTTGGTGGCTGTGCGTTTTCCGTCTTGTTGGAAACACCCGCACCTCCTTCTTCTCCTAGTCCGCGTAACGCGTAAAAAACCCCGCGTATCTCCCCAGTGAGAGCTGGAGTGTGGCTTTTAAGTCCTGGGGGGCTCAGGGAGTGTAACAAGAAGCTTTGAGTACATAATGCCCCGGAGCCACAGGCTCCGGCTACGCAAGGTTCCTCGCGGCGAGGCATCGCTCTCGGTCCTTGGAATCCCGGCCCGCAGGATCTGGGAGCAAGGACCTCGCTAACGAAATCTGCCTCAGAGCAAAGTGAGGGGGCCTTTCCCAGAGGAGGCCGCACCATCCTGCTGGGAATTTGTCCCTAGCGAATAGGATAGATAAAAGCGATTGATCGCTATCAATGCGAGCGCAGGGAAGGACGGAGTTCTCACGCTCGCGCGGGAGTGGCCTCTGCCCTTGGGGATGGAGGTCGGAACAGCCAAACCGACCTGGCTGGAGGTGGGGCCGGATCCCACACGCGAGGGGGCTGCTCCAGGGGTCTGGACCAGAGGCATGGCGCGGGGAGAGCTCCCTCCTTTCCTTCCAACTCGGCTTTCTGCTCTTCTCGGCGCGGCCCCGCCCGGGGCCGGGCCGTAGCTGGGCAGGCGACCAGGGAGCGCACGGGGTCAGCGGGCGAAGAAGGTGGAGTCTCCTCAGGGCTGAGAGTGCAGAGAGGGACGGCGGAGCAACAAGGAGAGGATCGGAGCTGGGACCGCCACCCCGTTCCCGACCCTCCCCAAGAAGGGTGTCCCAACCCAGGCCAGCGCCTGTCCAGTCCAGAGCGCAGGCCTGGGGTCCAGAGCCACGAGGATTTGTAAGAAAAAAAAAAAAGTTTATTTAAAATTTTGTACATAAATAAATAAATAAATATCTTCTGGTATTACAGAGACCGTACAATTACAAGCTAGGCCGGGGCAGGGCCGGGATCTGGGGTCCATGGGAAGAGAGGGGTCACCAGAGGCGAAGAGCTGGGACCTCTGTTTGTAACACCGCAGAGCGTCTCCGAAACATAATGAATCAGTTTCCCCAACACGAATAACACGGGCGACAATTTCATTCGTGAGATAGGAGCCGCGGCTTGATTGAGGGACAAACGGACTGACTGAACTTCGAGGAGGCTCCTCGAGGAGTGGAAGAGAAAGGAAAAGAAAACAAAAAACAGGAGTTCATAAACGTGGGGTGGGAGCGGGGAGGCTGGATAAAGGACCACAGGAAAGAAGTGGGAGGGAGAAAAAGAAAGAAAACAGGGAGGGGAAAGCGAACGGGCACCCAAGGAGTAAAAGGCCGAGCTCGACCCGGGATGAAGGAGAGTAGAGGAAGCAAGGAAGCCTGAGCCAGTCCAGAGAGGGCGGGCGAGGAGGCGCCAGCGGCCAGCAAGGCGCTGGACCGGGCGGTTGTACTCGCGGGGGCCTCTGCGCTGCATGGCTGAGAAGGACTCGAGCGCCTGCAACGTTCACAGCTTGGAGTTCGCTTTGCAAGGCCGCGGGCACTGGGGTGGGGATACCAGCGTCAGGTCTCTGCCAAGCTCTTGGCGCTACCCAGGGCCGGGGGCCTCCGCAAAGCCTTGCCAAATCCGTGCGCAGCCGCCGTTTGGCAGCGGGTGCCTGGGAACCAGCGCTGAACCCCAGGACCAGTCTTTGAGGCGCAGGTAGGGCCTGGGGTGGGCGACCTGGGGAGGCGTTCATCTAGGGAGTGACCGTGAGATCCCGGTCGTCCTTCCCCGAAGAGGACGGAGACATGGGCAATTCGTCGTCATCCTCCGAGCACTTGGCTGAGGAGAGCGACGCGCACTTGCAGCCTTGTGGTGCGCCCGCGCTGGCACCCGCGCTCCCGCCGCCGCCGCGGTGATTGCTGCCTTTGCCCTCCTTCTTGTGCTTCACCCGGCGGTTCTGGAACCAGATCTTCACCTGCTTCTCAGACAGATTCAGGTAGGTCGCGATCTCGATGCGGCGCAGGCGGGACAGGTACATATTAGAGGCGAACTCGCGCTCCAGCTCTAGCAGCTGCGTGCTGGTGAACGCGGTGCGCATCCTCTTGCTGCTGGGCAGCTGGTTCGAGCTGCTGTCTGGAGGGGGTAAGGATGCAGAGAGGAAGCGATCAGATTCCTGAGCTGTGGGCCCGATCCTCTGACAGGCAGCTGTTAGAATCCTGGGACTTTGGTTTCTTACCCACCTCTTTGCCCCAAACGCGATGTACACAGCGTGACTGCGGGCGCCTCCTTGCTAACCCGCGGGACCCTGATATTCCCAGAGTCAAGCGGCCCTGGCACTACTCTATGAAGCGCCCTGAACCCCAGTCTTCGCTCCCTCCTACGCACCCCCTCCAGGACCTGGACCTCTGCCCGAATCCTCCCTCTCGGCGTCCTGTCCCGCCCGGTCCTCCAACGGCACACCACCCGGAGTGTCCCTCTCAGGGTCCCGACATGACTCTCATCGCCCCCAGAACGCCCAGGGTCCCTCATCCCCTATCCCTGGCTCGCCAGCTCTCGTCGGGTCGCCTATGCCCTGTGCCCCCACGCGGCGGCTCGGCTTACCCACGGAGATGCAGTGGAATTGCCTGGGGTCGGGCAGCTGATAAGAGGTCTGGTAGAGCGCGGCGGCGGCGGCGGCGGCGGCGGGGCCGTGAGCGACCCCGGGCGACACGGCCGAGTGCTGGCGGCCCAGGGGCGCGTGGCAATACTGCGAGCCGAAGGGCGGGAAGGACGCCTTGAGCAGAGGCAGCGCGGGCGGTCCGGGCGGCCCGTGCAGCTGGGAGGCGGTGACGCAGAGCGGGCACACGCACAGCAGCCCGGCCTTGCGCGCGTGGCAGGCGCCGGGCGAGAGGCCGTGCAGTGCGTGCGGCGGAGGCACCGCGTAGGGAAAGAGCGGCGGCGGGCTGCCCTCCGGCGCCTTCTTCTCTCCCGCCTCGCGCAGCACCAGCGAGTCCACCAGGAAGGAGCGCGGCATGGCCCCGGTGCGCGGTCGCCCCGCCGCCAGCCCGCTCCCTGAGCCCCGCGGACCTCGGGGCTCTCCACCCGCTTCCCCGGGCCGCGGCCGCGCGCAGCTGCCTCTTCCCGGGAGGCAGAGGGTGCCGCTGAGTCCGAGGCTGACGCCGCCGCCACTGCTGCCGCGGGCGCAGCCCAAGGAGCTCGGGGTGCTGGCCAGCGCTAGTGGTGCTGAAAGGCGCCGGCGGCGGCGCTTAAATAGGACTATTGCCATGTGATGGGCTACGCCAGGAGCGGCCCGGGGCCTCTCAATAGGGTTTTTGTGCCTTTTCTCTTGGCATTCACTCTGCACGCTTCCTCATTATTTCACTTGTTAACTAAATGAACTGCATAATGTACTCTATTCTTGTCAACCCCACCCACGCCGTAACAGGCGCCCTCGCCCCCTCCTCTCCCTTTTGCGGGTTTATTTTCTCATTCTCCTGCGATTTAATATTCTTTTCTTTCTCTTTATTCCTTACTCCCCTTTGGCTTTGCATTGGCGATCAGCCCGTTTATCTTATTGATTTTGTACCCCTGCTGCCTCGCTTCCACAGATCCCCATGGGCACACACCTCCATCTCCTCTGTGCGCTCTGTCTTCGTCCCTTTCCTTCTCTCATCCCCCCCCCCCCCCGCCCCTCAAGATCACGCCGCCTCCGCTCAGTTTTCCCAGTTCAGAGTTGTGCACCCCGCTGGCGTCCCTACAGCCAGCCTCCAATTTCCACCTGTGGAAGCCTTTCCTCTCTCCCGGAAGCAGGAGGACTGGGGCTCCTGCAGCGGGGAGGCACCGCTGGGGAGAGAGGAGAAGAGCTCAGTGTTCCTGATCCAGCGCTAGCCCCATCACTGTCCCTCTGTTTTCTTTAAGTTTTTTGAATGGTCTTAACTTTGATGCTGCCTCGTCTTTGTTCGGTAGGTGCTAGTCAGTCAGCTCTTTCCTTCGAACAACAGAGTGGATGTAGAGAGGAAAAGAGCCGCTGAGAGTCACGGACAGAGACAGGGAATGAGAAACGAAAGCCTAGACGGCGAAGATCCAGCTCTCGCACCCCACCAGACGCGGCGAGTGTAGGCGCTCTCTGCCCGCGGGGATCTTTCCGGCGCTTTCTCCACTCGCGCGCACCCCAAAAGACTCGCAGGTGCGCTGGGAAACCGGTGCGTGCCCGAAGTTCGCCCCGCAGGAGCCGCGCTGAGGGCGCTTGTTATTCCCAGCTTCTGCTGTCTTCGCCCACCCGGACCGAGCTCCTCTCTCCCCAGGACCTTCTTCTGCCACGTCACTCTCTTCTTTCTGGTCACACAATGGTTAAACAACTTCAAACGCCTGGCGCTGTGTACACAGCCTCAGCTTTTTAAATCGTCCTCGGGCTCAAAGCTGCTGCGCCCAGGAGCTTTTTCCATACAATGGGAAATTAGCATAAATATTGCGAATTTACAGCCCCGGACTTTTCACGGAAGACGTTTACTTTCGATTTTATTCGAACCAAATCGCAGCAGTCACCTGCTCTGAGCCCTGAATGGAATTGTGAGAAACGGAGCGGAAGCTTTTCGGGAGTGGGGAATCAGGGCACGGGAATAAGACTGCCCCAAGTCGAAGCATTTACATGGGTTTTCCTCACTGATGACATCTTTGCAATAACAACAGCAAGAAATGATGACTGATCAAAAAGCAAAGACAGCTCGTTTGAGAGGAACTAACTGATTCCGTGAAAAGGAGTGGGGCAAGGGGGAAAGCAACCTGGATGCAGGGCATGTCAGCTGGCAGGAGGAGTAACGGCTCAATGCTTCCTTGACCGTTTGGCATGGGGGACAGGGGCCAGTGCTCCCCCAACGCCTTGGTCTCCTCCGCAAGGTTCCCCGTCTTAGGATGGTGCTTGCAGACCAGCCAGAGTGCATCTGCGAAGCCTAATGCGCGTTCTAATTGCTCCCTGGGAAATTGGGATGGCCTGGACCGCTGAGACTGAGCCGGGACCGGGGCCGACAGAGGGGATCCCGCTGGGCAGAAGCGGGTGGGAGAGGCACGGGGTGCGGGCGGGGCCCCGCGGGGTGAAAGGGACGCCCGCTGTACTCCAGAGCCAGAGCCGGCGAAGGGCCATGGCAGAGCTCTCCTGGGAGCCGCAGCCGGCACCCGGGGAGGAAAGGGTTAAGGGCTCCTGAAGGCGAGCAAGGCCAAAGCTACTGGGAAAGACTATGGGGGGACAGGGGGGAGCGGGAATAACCAGGTTTTTTTTTTTCCCCTCCAGCCTCTGGACCTTATTGAATGTCATTGAAGAAAGTTTTGAATGCCAGATAAAGAGAGGCGAATTAAAGTGTGTGACAGCGGAGGATAAGCAAACACAAAGAGAACTCTGTCACACTTTGGGGCAAAATCCGTGGGCTTTTTACCAAGTCTCTTCGCTATGATTGAATTAAGTAATAGGAAAACATTTTCTTTCAGTTTAGAGCCATTAGACAAAAACTTCAAAGCGAATAACACTTTTTAATGTGCTGCCCACAATGGATTGGGTTTTGTGCTGAAATGTTTAAATGGTTTGTTGTGCAACTCGGCGCGGGAGAGTCCCGGGCCCGAGAAAAATAGCATCGCTGAGAGTGTGTTCGGGAGGCCTGGAAAGAACGCACGCTTAATCCGCCATCTCTGAGCCCGGCGGGCTGCGGCGGCAGAGGGGGCGCCCTGCTCGGCGGTCCCGGGCCGCCGGCGCGCCCCAGAGTTTGATAATTTCGAGAAAGAAAGTCCTGTGGCCCGGAGAAGACCGGCTCCGCGGGCCCGGCAGGGGCTGGGGCGCGCGGGCCGCGAGGGTCTCCCGGGGCCCGGGGCCTTCCAGCTCGCGGCCCAGCCCCGCGGCCTCTGCTCGCCGCCGGGCTTCCGGCCGCTGCCCTCGGGTACACTCCTGCGGCTGCGCTGCTTTCCCGTTCAAAGCGCCTCCCGGGGCTGCCTTCAGCCGGGCTTGAACTTTACTCACCCGAGCAGACGCCCCCTAGGGCGGGGCGGGAGTGGGAAGAGGCGGCAGGATTAGCTTGACAGCCCGAGAGAGGGGCGGGAGTGGCGGGGGGAGGCCCTGCGCCTGGTGGGCCCTGCTCTGCCCCGGAGCTGGTTTTCAAGTGTCCATCAGGGACAGTTCAACGTGGAATAATTTCTGTTGTCCAGGTCTTTTCTTCTCTTTTCATACAGCCTCCTTTCCTGTTGGTAGAGAGAACACGCCATTTTTCTCTTGGAAATGTAGCTCTAAGATATTTGCAGCAAAAACTGCACAAAGGAGGGTGGGATGGGGTCCTTGTTCCCTTACCTCCTTCACCTATTTCCGCAAATGTCACTTTCCTTCTCAGGGAGGCCAACGACCCTATTTGAAAATATTACTCCTCTTCCCTCACACTCCGCAGTCCGGTTCCTTGCTTTGTAAATACCTGCTAACTTTGTGTCTTTTACTCATTTGTTTTTCTGTCTCCCCACCCTGTACCCCCACCTCCACACTGAAACACTTGCTCCACTGAGGCCCAGCGTTTCTGTCTATCTTGTGCATTACTGTATCCCTACTCAGAAAAGCTTCCGGCTCATGGTAGGTGCTCAGTATATATTTGCTGGATGAATAAATGAATCAGAGACCTGACTCAGAAGGGGCATGGGTAGGAGGACTTGCTGATTTTACCTGCTTAATACACTGGGACACCTAGGAGCCTGATGTGGGGTAACTGATCTGCAGGAATTGTCTGACTCTCTTGCAGCCACCACATGCTCCCCAGTGCCTGAATTGTCACAGGAGTTCAATGTGTCTGTTGAGTGAACAGCAGATCTGTATGTACCCAGCCCTCCTCCAGAGTTTCTCAGGTGTTTTCATAGAGGCAAGAGGGTCCCATTCAAGGCAGATCCGGTGTCCAGCTCTGCAGAACTTGGATGAACCCATTGGTAGCTCAAACCTAGGGGTAGTCATCTAGGTCTTTCCATGGTGTACAGGAGAAGAGGTTGGTTTGAAAGAGAGGAGGTGTGGTATATGCCCTGGAATTATCAGTGACCGTTTCTGCTCTTTCTGGCTTAAGGCAATGGAGTGGGAATTCTCACTGTGAAGAAAGGGGCTGCTACCCTGACCAGGGCAGCAGTGACTCAGACAACTCCCTCAGGAGAGAACAGCCTCTTCAGTTGAGCAGAGGGGCAGGAGAGCACCTGGTCTGCCAGGGAATGACGAGTGCATCTGGGAGCCAGGAGTGGAGGGTGCCTACGGTAGGGGTTGGGGAGACGTGCCTAGACATGAGTGTGGGTGGGAAGTGGAGGCCAAGCCATGAACGGCCATGCTAACAAGTCTGTACTTGATCCTATTCGGAGATTTTTAAGGAAGGGTAGTAGCAGAGTCAGATCTGAACTTGAGAAGTATAAGTGGAAGCAGCAGGAGGTCTTATTGACGGAGACAGAGAGAGCCCAGAGCAGGGTCCAACAGAATCAGCTTGAAAATGAATGTTTATTGAATTATTGAATGAGCAAAGGCAGGGAAACAAACAAGGGGAAGATGGTATTAGTTCAAGTGGTGGATAATGACCACCATCATTATGGGGTGGTGGGGGCAGGAGGATCAGAAAAGGGAAGTATGTGCAAGAATTTGAAGAGGGAATGAATAAGACCAATTAGGGTGGGGTGTGTGTGAGTATGTGTTGGAGGGGAAGGGCATGAAAGAGAGAGGGAGTCAAAAACGCTGGTGACGGCTTGGTTGCTTGTTTGAGGGGATGGGTGTGTGGTGACACCAAAGGCAGAGACAGGGAGCTCCAGAGCAGGGCCCACTTTTGCTTGTAGAGGTGCAACATTGTATCATACTTGGATGTATTGCCTTTTAGGCCTTAACCTCAGAGTCTTTGCGAATGTCTCATGGTGAAAATGTGATTCTAAAGTTGAGTAGAGAGATTAGAGATGGAGAGAGAGATTTGGAATTTATGTATACAAAAATGGTGGCTTTAGTCTTAGGATGGATGAGCTGGGGGGGGGGGTGCAATGTAGAGAAAAAATAAAATTATAGATGTATCCTGGGAACACCCGCAAAGAGACAAGTGGAGGAAGGGCTCCTCGCAAGTCAGAGAAGCATTTTCAGCAGCCATCTTAGACCATTAGATGATCTTTAGGACAGAAGCTTCATGCTGGGAATAGTGGAGCAGATAGATGGGGAGAACCAGGGTTGAGAAGATCAAGGAGCTGCCTGCCTTTTCATGTGAATGGAAGATAAATGTTTATCTTTATTATGATTATTTGAATTTTGTATTATATGCAGCTGTATCTAATTATAACTAATATGGTCCCCAACCCCTGATCCATCCAGATAATAAGAATCAAGCCAAATGAAGGAATCGATGGTAATCGTGTCATAGCTGCTGGGATAGCCTCCTGTTGTTTCCCAACCAGACCACCTGCCCTTAAGTGCAGGCATAGGGATTTATGTAGACTGGTGTCATCAGTCTTTCTCACAGTGCTTGGCACATTGTACATGTTTAATAGATGTTGAAGGTGGTGCTAATGGCCATAAAGGAGCTGTCCCTCCTTTGCCGCTATGCAATGCTTCATAGTTGCATCTTGATGAGCATCACAAAATTTCATCATCTCTCAATGCTTTAACTTTCTATGGTGAAGTTAGAATGATACTTCACCTCCCTTGAAAAGATTAAGGATGATGTACATGTAACCTGAATGTTACCAAGTTTTCTGGTCAATGGGTACAGATGAAAGCAATTAATATCAATAACATGGAGCCTATATTTGAACCTTGCAAGACCTCTGGCCTCACTCATAAAATGCCTCCCTTTCCCATCTGGTTTTTGGAAGTCCTTCAAGGGCTGCCTTACAAGTGCCTATAGGCCAGTCTGTTAGCCGACTCCCCCGACTCCATGACACCCACCATATGCTTCCCCTCCAGGGAGTTTTCTCCTTAGTTCACATGCTCAGCCTGAGATGGATCTACTGCATCCTTCCACATCTGGCTCAGGGACCGCTGTCTACTGCTTATGCATTCATAAAGCCCTCAGCACACTGTCCAAGGCAGAGTGTGCCCTCAGTAAACGTGAGCTGTGTGTTTTCTTTCCTGGGCGACAAGATGCAAGAATGTTGGTGAGGCTTTCTCTGGGCATGGATTGTCCAGCCTGAGTAATCACCCAAAACTTTTCCTTTTCTCCTCTCCCTTGACGTCACTGGACACAAAGATGGTTTCTGCAGAGACGAGGGTCTGCCTCCTCAAGGTCCTCCCAGGGAGCTTGAAGGTGAGTGTGGGACACCTTAGTAAGAATTTCAGTAGGAAATGTTCATAGATTTAAAGAAGAAGAAAACATGGTGGGTTTGAAACAGATGGAACCAGTCTCACTTAAAGTAGTTTTTCACTGATGAATGAACACCAGCCCTTTAAGCATTAGGCCCTGTTTCTCCCTTACGAGGGACAGTGACCCGTCAGTCAGGAGGCTGGACTTGATTGTCTGTGGCCTAAGGTAAGATTCCCATCGGGAAACTTGGTTTTGAGACCCTCTGGTGTAAATGTTCCCTGTCTTGTCTGTCTGTCTTTCTCTGCCAGCAGGAGCCCACAGCTCAATGATCAGCCAGGTGGCAGCATACAGCAATAAACCCAAGGACAGTGGAGACTTTTTCGGCTGCTCAGTTCTCTCCACACACACTCCTCTTTCCCATTTTTACCAGAGCAAACTCTGGACACATGCCCTCTCCCAACCTCCTATTTTCTGAAACCTTTGGCTCAAAAACACCCAAAAGGGGCCAGCCAGGTGGCATAGTGGTTAAGTTTGTGTGCTCCACTTTGGTGGCCTGGGTTTGCCAGTTTGGATCCCTGGGCTGGACATACGCACCGCTTATCAAGCCATGCTGTGGCAGGTGTCCCACATATAAAACAGAGGAAGTTGGGCACAGATGTTAGCTCAGGGCATATCTTCCTCAGCAAAAAGAGGAGGATTGGCAGCAGATGTTAGCTCAGGGCCAATCTCCCTCAAAACAAAAAAACAAACAAACCACAACACCCAAGAAAGCAAAGACAAGCTGCTAGAAGGGAAAGAGCAGAGGACTTGTTTAAGGCTGAAATTCTCTGCTATGTCATACAGAGCAGAGCAGACTGCCTTAAAAAGTCCTGGGTATTCTATGATCATTACCCCAAACCCCACCCACAACTAACACAGCCAACCTCCAGTTTTGTTCAACAAAGTACATGGGTTAGCAATTTCTTAAGGCCATAGTGAGCAGATGGTTGATGCTGGCTGTGTCCTCATTACCTTTTGGAAGCAAGAAAGGAGTGAGAGGAAGAGAGGGGTTCCCAGAAAAGGAAGGGTGCCAGAGATCTTGCTTCTCACAGGAGCTGCTCTGGGATTTTCTTAGTGATGCTTACAACCCTGGCAGGGAGCTGAGTATTTCTACCCTAGTTGGCATAGAGAAGCTGATGGAGCCCCAGTGGATTCTGGGACCGTGTTGTCTTGTAGTTGTGAGGACTGGAATTGGCCACCCCAAGATATGTCTCTTTGGCATGATGATTATTTGAGGCTAGTTACTTTGCAGACAGGAAAGCAACTGAAAAGTAGAATTTACTTACCCTTTGTAAGAGACATTTACATTGTAAAGAAACTCTCCATCTATAAAGATATCTCCCTCTCTGTACCAAGGAAGGGGAGATGACCTTCCCTCTAGAAACTCTTAATCAATGCCAAAGGCAAGGACTTAAATCTGCATTTTGTTTACTGTATTTGTGTGGTAATCTCCCATGATCGACTCCCCCTACACCCCCAACATCCTCCTGTGTCTTTAGATATTTAAGTGGTGGTTTCGGCCATTTTGGCGAGTTGCTCAGCTTGCCTGAGCCTCTCCCATGTATACATGTTATAAAGCTTTGTTTAATTTTCTCCTGTTATTCTGTCTCATGTGAATTTAATTCGTTCTCCAGCCAGAAGGACCCACATTAGGTAGAGGAAAAGTCTTCCTCCCTACACAGTCATGTACTGTTTCAAAGGATAATGTCTTCACTGTTTGGCTGGTGCTCCTCATCCTTAGGAACCCTGGTTCTTAATTCCCACAAAGAACATAACGTCTGTCATCATTACTTGAGGAACTGTAACCGTACAGATCTCTGTGTCATTTTGAAGTACCAAATTAATGTCTCCAGTACAGCAGGATTTTGTAAAAAGGAAAGAAAATTGAACAATTAAAATCCACAGAGAATTATTTATTAGCAGATCTGCTCTAAGTAGGCCCTGTGTGTCAGAGAGAAGTCCTATTTCCAACTAACAATGTAGAGTTAGTGAATAAACTGAATCCTTAAGAAAAGTCACTTTCTTTTACTTCTCCAGCTATTGAGTGAAGGCTAATACCATGGGGCAGTTCATATCAGCTAAAGCCTTAGAACTAAGCTTAGTTGGCTCTATCTTGGGACCACAAGAAGATGTCACTTCTATCTTGTCTAGTTTATACAGCAGACACAAACACTTCCTTAAGCTTTCATTACTCATTAAAGATCAAACACAAATTGGGAACAACCTGAGAGCCTCTCCAACTTACTGTCTTGTCTCAGGACCTCTTGTGACATCTCCTGACCCTGCAGGAACTTCCCTTCTCAGGGCTGCACTTCGGCAGTGACTCCAATTCATAATGCGAGCCGTCCCTGTATGGGGTGCAGACACTGCCTTACTCGTCCCCATTGCAACCTAAGTCATCATTAATGGGACAGGCTCTAAGATTATCCATCCTCACTTTCCAGTGTCTTTTTCTTGATTTCTTGATGCTGTGATGTGTGCAAAAAAATTGTGCCACACATAGCACTAGCAAGGCTGAGTTCTGTGGGAAGTAACTTCATCAAGTTGGCTTTAGAGGGAGGGGCTGGCCTGCTGGTTTGTTTTACACAAGCGGTTCAAGAAGGCGATGCTTCAGGAAACAGATGCTTCCTCTGTGAATATTTCTTTAGGTGGCAATTGGTTTATGAGAGGATAATTTCTAAAATACTTAAAAATCAAATCTAGTAGATTACTAGCCAAAAACTGCACCAAACTATAATATGTGACTAATAAAATACAGATTTTATATTCCTAACCAGTAGTGCATTTTATTGTTAAAATACGTTGTAATTCTATTCTGTGACAGAGTCTAAAGGGTGGAGTTTCTCTGGAGCGTCTCAATTCTTGTTGAGATAAACTTATGAAATAGTATTCAGTTTAATTAAATCACGTGGCCAGAATTTAATAGTTACTATGTGTCAGGCACATGTACTAACTTATTTAATCCTCACAATCAATAAAATGAACTACAAGTTAGGAATTTAAAATATGTATTTTTTTGGTCAGATATTATAATTTGGGACAGTTTTTGGTTAGTAATTTACTTGACTGGGAGTTCATATACTTGAGAAACGTATGAGATAGTTACCGTTATTATTTCCATTTTACAGATGTAGAAACTGAGGCATAGAGAAGTAACTGGCCAAATAGGCAGAGGGTCAGCTAAAATCTTGGATGTTAGTGGTGGTTATCACTAAGATGAAGAGAAGAGTGGGTAATGGGGGAAATCAGCAATTTCTGACACTTTTGTTCTAATCCATTGAACAAATATCCATTGAGTTCCTGCTTTGAGCGGGATAACACAATTGTTAAGAGATGGGCCTCTGAAACACCCTGGCTGTGATCTTGGGCAAGTTGCTCAGTTCTCTGAGCCTCAGTTGCCACATCTATAAAATATGGTGCATAATAGCAGCTGCTTCATCGACCTGCTGGGAGACCGAAAAGAATGAAAGGACCTCTGGAGAATTTAGTACTGTGTGGGTCACATAGTAAGACTCAATAAATGTTGGCTATTATCATATGCACATATTGTATGGGCAATTCCATGCAAACCCCAGGGCCCAGCCACCTGCATTGCGTAGGAAGGGCAAATTCTTGTGCCAGAGCCTGAGAACCCCAGAATAGCACATTGCAGCACAGAGGGGTGAAGTCAGAAGGCAGTTCTGAGAGATGCACATCCAGGAGTTACCCACAGGACTGAGGATGAACATTCCGGGTCACCGTTAGTGGGTAGAAGAGAGTGAAGGGTTGCAGACACTCTAAACAAAGCTTCTTGGGAGTGATTCAGTCAGCTGGACGCGGCCCCCCCCCCCCCCCCAACACCATTCCAGCAAGAACTCCTAGACCGTGACTAAGGCTAAAGGCACGAAATTTTTCTTTCCTTTCCTTCCCCTTTGAGATGCTGTTGCAGGTATGAGAACAGCTTTGTGACTAGAGAACATTCCACTGAGCTCAGACTTTTCCCTGATCCAGCTGAAGATGTGAGTAGCCCATGTGAGAGCAGCTAAGAAACTCTCTAGTATCACAGAGAAATTAGAGGAAAATATAAATTAAAAAACTCAAAACGAAACAAGAGCTCTAATTGGTGGGGCTAGGGCTCCAGTAACGAGTGTGTGCTTCTCCTCCCAATATTTACAGTAGAGAGAGACTAAAAATGCTTTCTTTTTGGAGAATATGTGATATTTTGGTGGGGAAAGAAGGACAAAAATAATGAAGACTTTTTTCCCCTTCCTATTTCTCTTTGTCCTGCTTTACTCCTTCTCTCTTCACTCTCTTCCTTTCTCTTCTGCTGTCTAATCATTATCGTCACCATCATCATCATCACCACATTCACATCCTCAGAAGTTTCTAGTGGAAGGCACTGGAGCTTTGGAAAACGGTGAGGTTTTGTCTCTGCTTGTATTAGTCAGTACAGGAAGCAGAAACCACTCCAGCAGTTTTAAGCACTAAATGAAGGATTTAATACAGAAAACCGGTGTTCACAGAACTCTGGAAGGGATGGGAAACAGACTGTAGTTTAGCCTGCCACCATCAAGAAAGAGGAGAGTCAGGAAGCTGCCACAGGCACATCTGAGCTCAAAAATCAGTCGTAGCTGTGATCTGGGGTTAGGGATTTGCTGTTTCTATATTTTCCTTTTGACACTGTGAAGGTAGTGATTGGACACTGGACTGCTGCTATAGAAAACCCAGAATCTCCCCAACCATCCTTGTCAGAAGCAACAGCTAGCTGCAGGAAGATGGGCTTATTGGGAGACAATTTTCCATGAGTCTCTTGTGTCTGCACATCTCGCAGATGTACTGACTGCTTTGTTCTAGATTATCTTTTCAAGGATGCTTGTGTAGCCAATAGCTTTGGGGACCAGAGCTAGCATCTCTTTCCAGAGCAAAGGGCAGGCATGCCTACTATCCATAAAAGATTTGGGTTCTCTAAGCTCAGGGCTCCTCTCCTTTAATGTAACCCATTGTGTATGCAGGTGTCACCTGGCCCTCTTCATGTCACCCTGTGCGAACGGGGGCTTGAGGAACCAGAATGAGAAAGTCCTGATACTCTGGCTATTGCTATTGCTGTAAGTAATAAAGTCCTTTGTCTCTGACCCAGGAGTCTCATGTCTTCTACCAGCGTGTATGATATTGTGGAAGACTAATTTGTTAGCTTGCATGTAGAGTACAACCTCAGACCTTTCACAGTTCTTGATGTGTCTTTTATTATTTCTGTCTTCCAAATGTTGAACAAGTACATCTAATTGTCGGAACCTAAAAATAACCTGAACCTTAGCTGCAAGGGAGTCTGAGACATGTGGGTTTAACTTTCCATACTCTCTTATGCAGAAAAGCACCATTGGCGTTGCACTTCCCTCTAGGGGTTTGTCATCTAGTTGGGATTTAAAACAATGGCTACCACTTATTGGGTTGTCTTATCATCTGGGGACTGTGATAGGTGGGTGACATAAATTATTGTGAATGCTGACAACAGCCACACAAGATAGATATTATTTCACTCTTTTTCCTTACAGAGAAACTTCCACAGGGATTCAGTGGCTGCCCAGGGCCATACAGCCCTAAGCTTCTGAGTCAGATTCAGACTTGGGTCTGCCTGGCTCCACTGCTTGGCATCTGCTCCTCGATGCTGCTGTCACAGTGTGGCACAAGGTGGTGTGTGCCAGTGCAGTCTTGGTGAAAGTTTTATCTCCAGAGCATTCAGAGAAGAGCTCTTGCTACCCTGAGGCAGGGAGGAAACACCTCTCTGAGGAGGGTGGCTTGACATGGTCCTTCAAGAAGGGCAGGACTTAGATTAAATGGGGTACAAACGGGTGGGTGAGATGGGGAAGAAAGAGAACCGGAAAAGACAGTGTGAGAAAATGCACAAAAGTATGTGTGTGGGATATAATGAATTTTGTGGGGATAGAGGGATAGTGTGGAAGGGAGAGCTTGTTGTAAGGGCTTGGTGTAAAGAGTGTTGCATTTCAGAATAAGACTTGACCCTACAGATAGTGGTAGGAACACCAAATTACCATTACATGTCTCCTATCACTTTCTTTTTTCCACTGACTTGTTTTGCAACCCAGGTAATTCCTGGGAAAAAGAGCAGCTCATCATTTCTCTAAGCCAGAGAATTCCAGGAGGGGAAAATGGCTGCCGGTTCAGCCACTCACCACAGCCTGTCTCTGAAGGCAGGGGAGACAGCCTCTTCCCCAGATTCTCCAGTGCAGGACCTGCAGAAGGAAGGTGTTAGCATCAAATGGAGAGAGAGTATGGAATGTAGCTCACATTAGCAGACAATATTGCTTTGATTGCAGACAACACACGTGAATTGAATTGATAAAAGAATCTTCCCATCAAAGCCAGAAATGAGTGGAAATTAACTTTAACAAAGTAAGCAACTGTGCTCGAGACAGATAGAAGGAACCCAGTGCATACTTTGTACATTTCAGAGATATAGAGGAGCAAAGTGTTCAGGCCCATCAGCAAGTGCAAGAGTGATTAATAAACACTTACGGGGACATTCATCTGACAGGCGACTGACAAAGCCCCACAATGATGGGGAGAAGGGGCATTTCTTCTTGATAGATGTATCTGAAATGCTCATTTACTCCTTTTTGATGGATTTAAACGTCCAGGTATTCTCTCTCCATATAAATTGATTCTGAAATGGTGCTGGGTTAAAAATAAGGGCTAGGGATTTAACTACATTGATGTGGCAGAAAATACATTTGTCCTAGTCATCAATGCACAGATTGAAACATGCTGGAGTTTAACAGAGGTCTGCGGAAGTGGAAGGGGGGTTAGTAATTCTTTTTAAAGTATAAAATGAGATAGATGGGTACAGAATAACTCTGCTTAGGATTCTGTAAATAGTGTTAGAGACTAACACTAGCCTTTTTCTATCTGGTCTGAAACAGTTAAAAATTATCTGTTGGAACCAGTTCTCAAAAACTAGACTTAAATTTGGACTCAACGAAGGTTTGCACAGCATCTGAACTCTCCAATGGAGGCTGCATGAATGTGGCCACAGAAGACTGACTAACGTGGCCCACAGAAGACAGCGAAGCTCATTAATTCAGGACCCCACCCACTCTCTTCTTCCCGGAGAACAAGGCGGGGTTTGGTTTCTCAGGTTGAATTATCCAACACTGCCCCTACCGTCCCCTTCTCTTGCCTCTGAGGCCCAGCCCCAAGCAGGTTCCTGGCATTCCATCTGGAATTTTCCTGTGCCTGCTCAGGCAAACCCTAGGGAAGTGTATTTCTGAAGGGAGAGAGTCCTGTGTGTGGCTACCGTGCAATCTCCACCTGCACGGATGGTGTGATGGTATAAAAGATACTCCCAGGTGCGAGTCTCCCTGGGAGGCGGTATGTGTCTCCATCAGTCTCCACACTCTGCGAGGCAAGAACAGTCTGGCTTTGGGGCTCTCTATGTAAGGCAATTGCAGTGGATCCCATCATTGCCATGCCCAGAGACTCAGATACCATAAACAGGCTCAGGAATCTTAAAGTAAAATATAGGAGGCACTCTTAGAGGTCCTAAGACTCTACTTTGTAGAATGTATACCAGGGCACCAAGGCATAATTCCTGGTCCCTGCTATCCCCATGCCGTCCTTACGGGAGCTGGACAGACTGTAGTGAGCAAGATAGTCTTCCTTTAGGCTCTCATCTCTGAAAGACTCAAAGGAATTTGGTCAATTAAGGAATGCTCTCCAGTGCTCTAGAGGGTGGCATGGTATCCATGAGGAATTCTCTTGTTGCAAATGACAGAAAATCTGACTAACAATGGTTTAAACACATAAGACATTATTTTTTTCCTAGGAACAATGTGTGGTGCAGCTATGCAACACTCTTAGAGGACCAGGCTCTTCTTTTTTTTCTTTTTTTTTTTTTAATAAAGAAGTTGCACTTTATTTTTATTTACTTATTTTTTTTTAAGATTTTATTTTTTTCCTTTTTCTCCCCAAATCTACCTGGTACATAGTTGTATATTCTTCGTTGTGGGTCCTTCCAGTTGTGGCATGTGGGATGCTGCCTCAACGTGGTTTGATGAGCAGTGCCATGTCCGTGCCCAGGATTCGAACCGGAGAAACACTGGGCCGCCTGCAGCGGAGCGCGCGAACTTAACCACTCGGCCACAGGGCCAGCCCCCAGGCTTTTCTTATCTTTCCTCTCTGGTATCCTTAGTCTGTTGTCTTTTGTCTTCATGCTTGTCTCCTCGCAGTGGGCAGAAGGCTGCTGCACTCCAAACCCCACCATGTTCCAGGCAGGGAATAGCAGAAGGGAGATGAACAAAGAGTGGGCCACTGGCTCTTTCTTGCAGCGCCACCCTGCAGATTTCTGCTACATACCACCCTTCCTGGAAGGGAGCCAGGGGGAGGGGAATTGGGGGTGGGGATCAGGTCAGCCAACCAATGGTGTCTACCACAAGTACCAAGAGCAATGACCACACAAAAGACAATAAGGGGGTACCTCTGGGATGGAAACTGTGCTGTCTCTGTCAGCTTGGGCTTCTATAACAAATACCACAGACTGGGTGGCTTAAACAACCCAAATTTATTTTCTCACAGTTCTGGAGGCTGGAAGTCTGAGATCAGGGTACCAGCATGGTCAGGTTCTTGGTGAGGGCCCTCTTCCTGGTTTGCAGAGGGCCATCTTCTTGTGTGTCCTCACGTGGCATAGAGCAGAGAGAGAGAAAGTAAGCTCTCTCGTGTCTCTTCTCACAAGGGCACTAATCCTGTGAAGACTCCACCCTCATGATGTAATTACCTCCCAAAAGTCCCACCTCCTAATCCATCACATTAGAGGTTAGGGTTTCACCATATGAATTTGGGGGAGACAGAAGCATTCGGTCCATAGCAAGGAGGAGGGAATTGTAGGGTGAGTTTTTAAGTGAGGTTGACTCAAGATTTGCTCCCTGAGGGTCCTGAACCCCTGCAGCCCAACAGGCTGACCTTTTCTTTTAATATTTGATTGCAATAGCTTGCCTCCCCACCCCATCCCAGGAACCACAGGAAGTCCAGTGCCCTCCTAAGATTTCTGGGGATCCCTGCAGCCCACTTCCGCTGAAGCCCTCCTTCTCTCCCACACAATGTCCCTGGTGCTCGACTCTGCCTTCCTCTTTTATCCTCCCAGGGCGTCACTAACACAGGCTCTTGCACGCTACGTATTTTCTTTTCAACTCATCAGAATCCAGGAGTCCACGCAGACCCTCCATTCATTTTAGTTAGCTGGTATTTACTTTAATCAACCTCTTGGCTAAGGAATAAAATAGTATTTAGGACAAATTCTTTCTCAGAATGATGAGTCTGCATTTTTAAAGAACATTTTCTGAAGGATGAACATTTCATCTGTAATCTAATTCCCAAGAGCTTTTCAGAAGAGAGTCTTCTTTTTCACCTTGAGATGATTTGTTCTTTTCTTATCGAGTTTTTGAGGCTAATGTTTTTGATTGTGAACTAAATACATAAGTGAGCACTAATTAGTCTCACCTATTTGTTTTTCTTTCTTCTTCTCCCCAAAGCCCCCCACTACATAGTTGTATATTCTAGTTGTGAGTTCCTCTGGTTATGCTATGTGGGACGCCGCCTCAGCATGGCCTGATGAGCGATGCCATGTCCGTGCCCAGGATCCGAACCCCTCTGGCGAAAGCCTGGGCCGCTGGAGCAGAGCGCAAGAACTTAACCACTCTGCCACGGGGCCGCTCCAGTCTCACCTACTTTAACAGACTTTAAGGTCATTCATTTCCTAAGACCCGAGAGTCATATTTCTTTAAGAGAGAGAAAAAAAAAAAGCTGGAGTTTTTATCACCACCTATCACAAATATGAAGATCAACCATTTCTATTTTCTCTAGTAATAGCTAAGGGCGAAGACCACGAATTAACCTCCCTCCATTAGGCACAATCCATCAAGATTTGGAGTTTTTCCCCCAGTCTAGACTCCTGTTGGAGAACGAATGTTAGAATGAGGCATGTTTCCTGTGCCTCAGGACAAAGGGGCCCAAGGACAAGGGGCCTGCGGATCACCGTCCTTCCGTGCGACTCTGGGAAAGGCCAGGCCTACAGCTCGGGTTCTGGACTCTCACGTGGCAGAAAAGCAGTGGTGGGTTGGGTTCCAGTTTGAAGGTCTGAGCTGCCCTGAATGAGGCCGTCCTGCTGTGCCTGTGGGGGGCTGAGTTTTCTGAACAGTCGCTTCAGCTCCCTGTAAAGCCCTGTGCCGCTTCTGTGATAGGCAGAACCAGGAGCTGCCCTTGACACGGCGTGCTGGGTGAGCGTGGGCCACCACGTCTGAGCGCGCGCAATGGGGGAGGGCCAGGCAGTCGGAGGATGTTCAGGACCAGGCCATGAGGGATTTGGTAGGGCTCTTGAATGAAGAGTGTCTGTGTTGGGGGCGGGGATCCTCTAAGACAGCTGGAAACTCGTCTTGAGCAGTTGGAAATACCACCCTGAATGCCATCACTTCCACATCCTCCAGTGCAGCTCTGGCTTCAGCTGAGC
Source organism: Equus quagga (assembly GCF_021613505.1). Taxonomy (NCBI): domain Eukaryota; kingdom Metazoa; phylum Chordata; class Mammalia; order Perissodactyla; family Equidae; genus Equus; species Equus quagga. The sequence goes on from NC_060272.1 coordinate 74,507,514, forward strand.
CCCTCCAAAGAGGGAACCTGAAGTTGAAAGCACGAGGCTGCCCTCGGGGAGTAAAAAGTTACTCACCTCTAGGCTAAATCAGCCGAGTCCAGATCATCCAGGACTGTAGTCATTTGGGGTGGCGTAGGGGGAGGTGTCCTTCAGCCCCAGGAGCCATGAAGAGGCAGGTGCTTCTCCCAGGGGACTGTGGGTGCAGGCTCTTAGACTCTCTGGAAAGAGAGAGGACCAGGGAGATTGGGGAACCTGGATGGCAGTCAGGGCGGGAGGCTCAGGTTCACACACAATCGCGTTCATCATTCCTTCATGCATTTAACAGCCAGTCGTTGGCACTGGTCTAGAAGCTGAGGTCACATAGAGTTGATGGAGACGCCATCTGTGCCAACACAGAGGCTTGCATACATGTCAGAAAGAAGGGCAACAAGTCCCCACATGGAGCAGTGGGGGCCAAAGGAAGGCACGGGGAGCTTGCCAGGGGAGGTGATTCTTGAGCTGACATCTGAGCAGTGAGGAAGGGTTGTTCAGGCGGATGGGGGCGGACAGCATCTCGGGCAGAGGGGGTGTGAGCCAGGGCACAGAGCAAAGCCATCCTGGACTCGGGGAGGTGCAGGGCCTTCTGCAGGACTGGAGTACAGGAGGAGGCCAGGGGAGAGGCGGGCCAGAGAGCTCAACGGAGTTTAGATCACGCTGCCCAATCGAAACGTTATGTGGGCCACATAAGTAATTTTAAATTTTATAGTAGCCATATTAAAAAGTAAAAAAAAGCAAATGAAATTAAGTTTAATAATGCATATTTTAAAATCTAAAAAATTATAATTGTAACATGTAATCAGTATAAAAATTATTAATGAGATATTTTGTATTATTTTTCTGTCTCCAAATCTGGTAGGTGTTTTGCACTGGCCATGTGTTGGAAGTGCTCCAAAGCCACACGCGGCTAGTGGTGCCTGTACTGGACAGTGCACATCTGTATGAAGGGCTGCTGGGGAGGCTGGGGACTGGATGTCATCCTGAGAGCAAAGAGGGGGACATTGAATGGTTTCAAACAAGGGAGTGGCATGGTCAGTTTTGTGTTCTAGAAAGATCTCTGGCTGGAGTGAGCAGATAAACCAATTGGGGCAGAAGTGCAATAGACTGGGCAGAAGGGAATGCCTTAAAATAGAACAGTGAGCACGTGTGTGTAATGTGAGTGTGTGAGAAAGAGAGGGAGGAGTGTGTGCTCACCTTTCTTGGGAAATGCAATTTGCAGCAGGATTAGAAAGCAAAATTCCCCATAAGAAACTTGGATGATTTAACCACTGTGTGTCTGGTTTCTGTGCAGATGACCTTCCAGTGCCGCTACAGCAGGCCTCCCCCCTACCCCGTCCCCAGTGGAGACAGAGCTCTCTGGTCTTAGCATTTCATTCCAATGCTGCCATTGTGGAGAACAGCTCTCAGGGGGATGTCAGGCCTGGAGTCTCCCAGGAGCCCCACGCTGGCTGCTTTGAGGCTGGCCCTGAGCACAGAAGGGCTCAGCTCTGCTCCCACTCCTGTAGCAGAGCCTCATGAGCCGGCCAGGGCTCAGCCCCCAGAGCCACCGGCAAGGGGTTCTGGAGTGGGAGCCGTCATGGGTGGGCAGTAGGTTCCCAGTGCATCCTCACCTCCCCCTAGAGTGTGGGGGACATCCCAGCACCTCATGACAGGTGGAGCTGTGTTCTCCCAGCCATTTACGAATGGCCCTGAGCCATTTCTCTGAGCCTTGGTTTCCTTATCTCCAAAGTGGAAATCACAGCTTCCCTGACAGGGCTGTTGGCTGAGTGTGTGGCAGAGCCCAGCAGATGGTCAGCGTTTGGTGAGCACTTGCTCTCTTCCCACGTCCTCGGGGCAGTCCGGGTCTTCCTCTCCACAGGCTCCTGCGCCCGGCCCCCGGCCTGCCGTGGCCCACAACACTGGTGCCCCTTCTCCTTCTAGTCAGGGCGCTTGGGCTGGCTGACAGGGGACAAGAGGACCACCCTGCAGGTGCTGTGACCGGGCTGGGGATGCTCCATGACTGAGGACACTCTTCCTTTCCTTCTCTTCTTGTCCCTTCCTTTCCTTTCCCTGAATGCCGATGCCCTTTCTCATTTCCGGAATGCAGACCTCAGTCCCTGCCCATCAATGTATGCCAGCCTCAGTCTTCTGCTCTGCAAATGAGCATAATTACAGCCTCCTCGCCAGGGCTATCGTGACTCACAAAGTCAGCCTGGTGAAAGCCCTTTGTTGACTGCGAATCGCAGGAGAAAATCTCTCAGGGCCCTTCCTGTCCGGCAAGGACAGCCAAGGGATGGCACTCTCTCGTCTCGGCAGGGGGGCGGTGCCGAGGGGTGGGGGTTTAGAAGAAGTTGAAGAGGCTGCAGGTCTGAGGGAGAGAGAAAGGGATTGGAAGCCATAATCGCAGCGGACCGCCACTCGTGAATTCACGGTGTTAACGTGTTAAGGAGGGTGGGGAGCTGCTTTGGTATGTGCGCCGCCGTCTGCCTTTGTTCTCTCCTTGGGTTCGGTGGAATCAGTGATCATTACTGCGCTTGTTGGAAGCATTGTTCTAGTCAGGTCTTGGTGCCGCACGGGTGCCCCAGACGCTTAAGGTAAATGAGAGCCCGTGGAAGCCCTTCCTGAATACGAAATTCCGTCCGAAGGAAGTCTTGGAGATGGTCTGCCGCAGGAGTGCCTGTGAGTGTAGCAAAGAAGCAGGTTTCAAGTCCCCGGCATCAGTGGGGGCTGCGGCGTGGAGCCCTTGGCAGAGCCGGGTCCTCGCTGCATCCTTGGCAGGCACATGCGTCTGTAGTCTGTTCTGAGGGGTGGCCACACGGTCAGCGCACACTTCTGTGAGCCCATCTGGTGTGACCAGCAGCCACGCGTGTGAAGCCTGCGGCTTGCCATCCTTCAGGGCTGGCTCAGGTGCACGTCCCAGTGCTTACAAACCGTGCCGTCTTGAGCAGGTAATTCGTCTCCTCAAAGCCCCAGTGTTCTCAACTCACAGCAAAGCTAAAAATACTTACTGCTTTTCCACAGGCGACAGGTGCAAAACTTAAATGAAAGGATGTGAAAATGCTTAGTAAAAGGAATCTCTGGACAAATGTGTGGGACTATTGTTATTATCTGTTCTGTGAGAGACTGTTCACAATGCACAGCAGGACCCCTGATGAGGAAGCCTGAGATCATTGTGAGCTTGTCACCTGGGGCCTGAGCCCCGGCAGGGGCTACCCATAGATGCACCAGTGCCCGGAGCGCACTGCATCTGCGTCCAGCAGGCATGCCTGGCCCCGGCGGATAGCCTGTGCGTCATCTTGTGCTTCCTGAGACATCCGGGCAAACTCAAGTCACTGTGGCCAAGGGTCTGGAGAAGCAGAACCAACACCAGATGCCATGTGCTGTTGGGGACTGGTTTGGGTTGGTTCACGGACTGGGAGAGGTGGACCCTGCATGTGGGTGGGCTTGAGGCCTGCAGGGGCCTGACACCCTCAGCCAGGTGGCACCAAGATTAGCAGAAAAAGTTTGGAGAGCAGGTGATGTCGGCAAAAGGAAGGAGAAAGAATGCTAAACTTGTGGGCCAAATAAAATTCTGTGACGTTTTTTGGTAAGCTATTTGCCAGGTCAAAGTGCGATCAGGACCTCTCGGCGATCTTTTCCTCCCCGCCCTGGGCTCACCCCTGGTAGCGTGCTTCTGGGCCAGGCTCATGGAAACTTCCCCCAGCCCATGAACAGCCACGTGTCTCTTTTATCCTTAGCACCATGTCAGAGATTCCATGAGCGGGTCAGTGGTCACAGCGCTGGCTTTAGAAAGAGCCCGGCATTATTTGAATCCCAGCTCTGCCACCTACTGGCTGTGGGACATCGTGCAGATCGGTTAACCTCTAAGCCGCCTCAGTTTCATCATCGGTAAAACTGGACTAATTGTTTTAACCTCAGGGGTTTGTCTTGAAGATTAAATGCCAGTGTCTGGCATCAACAGACTCTCAACCAATATTTGTTGACTTATAAAATGAGATGATGCTTGTAAAATTCTTAGGCAGTGATTGACATAGAGTAAATGTCCAATAATAATAAGTGGGATTAACATTATCATCTACAGGACTGCAGAGCTCAGGGCCAGTCGCATGGGTCCCCTGAGCCCACAAACAGGGCCACCGAAAGAAGAGTGCCGTATCTTCCACTCCCTGGCCATGAGGCCACAGTATAAAATTTTAGTCCATAGAACCAGAAAGCAATTTAAAACTTTGATGGCTGTTTGAAGTGCTCCTGCTCAGGAACCCACACCCACCTAAGGTCAGCTCCCTCCTTCCCACCCCTCTATGGTTGGGCATGAAGGCCCATGGGACAGCTCATACCCTTGGCTCGTTTCTCCCATGCAGCCTGGCAGCTCCCGGCATCTGAATTTTCTCCCTCACAGCGGGGGCAAGAAAGGGAGCACACGTTGTGGCTCGAAGGATGGAAGCATCCTTCCTCTCTCGGTGTTGCACAGGCAGCCTTGGCAGCTCCCGTCAGTCATTTCATGTCCTGATGAGGCTTCATCTCTTCTAGGAACTGACATGCATGGAGCCCACACGAAAGAGTTCCCAGGATAAAATGGAAGGCTGCTGCTTGCCTTGGGGTTAAGTCTATATGGAGCCCCCGCCTCCAGCCCTGGGGTCTCAGTCCTGCTTTCACATGACCCAAGTCCCTACCACATTCTCAAATGGTCTCAGCAGGGCTAGAGACAGATGCAGCTTTGGGGTCTGCAGGGCCTGTGAGGTGGAGAGAAAGATCATCCGACCATGCCAGCCCTCTGTCATGCCAGCCTCCTCTGCCTGGTTAGACTCTCTTTGCAGGGAGCCACAGGATCAGGGCGATGGCTGTGGTCTAGAATAAGTTGTCCATACCATGGTGTCAGGCTATAGCAAATTCAGAGCTCGTTGGCCATATCCCCTAGGGGTGCACAGGGAGGAGAATTTGGGAGAGGATTCCCCGTTGGAAAGCAACCCGCCTATAGTGTTTCAGCCTATAAATTTCAGAGAACCCGTATTTAACATCAGCTGTCCAAAGGAGAGGGCACTGAAAGGGAGCTCCTACACGGTTTTCTCTGCCCCACCCAAACTCCTGCCTCTGCCCCAGTAGAGTCAGGAGTGTGACTGAAAATAGTTTTGAAAAAAAGCTTTAGAAAAGTCAACTCATTGTCAAGTCATTGTCAAGTGGCAGGTCCTAAGATTGTGATGACTTTGAAATGTCCGGTAAACAGAGATGCATTCTGCGTCTGGTTACCTCTTGGGGTGAAACCCCTAAAATGATTCAAGCTTAATTATTTTTTCTGTCGTTTTGTCAGTAGAGTCATTCATTGTTGCCCAAGAAGCCACATTTCCCAGCCCTGCCCCTGCAAATGAGGCTGGAAGGAGCCGTCACTCTCTCACTGACCTCGGTGCCAATCCTCTCAAGACCCATGTCATTGTCACTTCCAACTACAGCACCTGCAGCCCCCGCTGGGTGTCCACTGTGGGGGTGATCCTGCAAGCCTCAAGGCAGTCCTGCGGTCAGCATTGTTCTTCCCACTTCACAGACAAAGAAACTGAGAGCCTCAGACTTTTTGTCACGGAACTAAGACCTCCTGATTGCCGCTTTTGTCCTCAGTCCCCCTTCGTGGAAATGCTGTTCCAAGGGGAAGAGGACACAGACTCCTTTCTCTCTACCCTCCCCACACCCCCTTCTTCTTACTCTTTCTTTCAAAAATAGGCATCATGTAACTACTAGATGTCAGATACGGTCCTAGGCCCTGGGGACTCAAAGAAAAAGAAGACTGCCTCTGACCTTTGGGAGCTCATCGCGCCTTAGGCAACATTCCAACAAAAAGTGATACTGATGCTAGAACACCTGTGTACTTGGGGCTTCACATGAAAGGTGATGAATTGCGTCTTTTAAAGATATTTTTAAATTGCTGGAAGTAATAAATAGAATGGAAAACTATTATTCTACGACCAGGAAATTAGAATATATAGATGAGAAAAAAGATATACATTATCTATACTTTTTTCTTCAAAATATATTCAGACAGAAGTAAGATCATACTGTATTGATTCTTTTGTTTTCTTTAATTCATTTAATTTTAATAAAAGATCCATAAATGCATTTTTATTAGAAAAGTTCAGGTAACACAGATAAAGTTACAATTACCTTTGACTGCCACTCCAATACCTCATTTCACTCTCAGAGGAAACCACTGTCAAAAATTTTAGTTGGGGCCAGCCCTGGTGGCCTAGTGGTTAAGTTCAGTACACTCTGCTTTGGCGGCCCAGGCCTGGTTCCCAGGCGTGGAACCACACCACTTGTCTGTCAGTGGCCGTGCTGTGGTGGTGACTCACATACAAAAAGAGGAAGATTGGCAACAGATGTTAGCTCAGGGAGGATCTTCCTCAGGAAAAAAAATTTATTTGTGTCCTTCCAGCCCTTGTACACTTACACACACACTGTCTCACTCTCTTTCGTAATCTTTTTTATTTAAATCTCCTTCCATATAAATGAATATGCTTTTACAACACCATTTTCATGTCTGAATAATATTCCATTATATGGTATGCCATGAATGATTTAACCAATTTCCTGTTATATGGCATGTAGATTGTTGACAGTATTTTTGCTATCAAGGCTGCAATGAACCATCTTGGCTACAATTCCTTGAGTTTATAATGACATTATTTTTCTTAAGGATAACGTTCATAGAAATGGAATTTCCGGAGGAAAGGATACTTACATTTTAAGCATTTGATATGTGTTCCTTCCTGGAAAGCTTGCAGCAGCTTACACTCTTGCCAGCTCTGTATGCATGCCTCTTTGCTCACTCCCTCCATCTGTAGTGACATTTATATAGATTTTGGATTTCTTTGGTTACTAAAAGTGGTTGAATATTTTTGTGTGTTTACTGGTAGTTATTTTTCCTCTTGACTTACAGCTATTAAGATTAATATATTAATAACAGCTATTAAATCTTTATATATTAAAGGACTTTAATCATTGTTGCAAGTAATCTATACTACTTTCATTTGCACTAAAATATTTTATAAGATAGAAAAATACTACAATTATTTTTAACAATATGACAGAAATGTAGGATGCAGAGTGAAAGTCCCCTACGTGGAGGGATAAAGTTTTAGTGTTATTTTCACTTCCGTTTCTCCTTTTCACCCTTACAGTTAAAGCTGTAGTAATTTTAGTATAACCCATCAAAATTATATTTTGAGAAGTGGCCAATTCTAGCAGATCCAGAATGGAGACGAGAATAGCTTTGAGCTGCCAGAACTGTGGTGGGTGGAGAAGTGGAAAGAAGTGAGGGGAACTCGGTGGGGGAGCTGAGCAATAGTGAGTCCAAAGGAAGGAGGCCTGCAGAAAGGCTAATTGAGATACTCCAGACAGACTGAAGGAAAACGCCAAGCCGTGTTGTGCACCATCCGCTGGATGCCAGGTGTGCCCCGACTGGTGGCAGCCACCTTATTTTCCTTCTCATGGCCTGTGGCTTTGTGCTCTTCCATACACGGCAGGTACCATCTCATCCCACTTCCTGGAGAAAAGTGCTGTTAACTGTGTGGCAGGCTCAAGAATGCCCGCCTCCCCCAAGGTGTCCTTGTCCTAAAACCCAGAACCTGCGAACATGTCACCTCACATGGGAAAAGGGACTCTGCAGAGGTGATTAAGGATCCTGAGAGAGGGAGAATATTCTGGATTATTCAGTCGGACCCAATATAACCTCAAGGGTCCTCATAAGAGAGAGGCAAGGGGGTCAGAGTCAGTAGTAGGAGAAGTGATGATGGAAGCAAAAGGTTGCAGTGATGGGAGGAAGGGACCAAGGAATGCAGGCAGCCTCCAGAAACTGGAAAAGACAAGGCCAGGGACTCTTCCCCAGAGCCCAAAGAAGGAACTGACCCTGCCCACACCTTGACTTCAACTCAGCGACACTGATTTTGGACTTCTGACTTACAGAACTAAAAGAGAGTAAATCTGTGGGTTTTAGGTCAGTGAATTTGTGATAATTTGTTACAGAGGTAATAGGAAACTAATACAATAGTTAATATTTATTCAACCAGATTTTTTGTTTTGTTTTGCTTTCTACATATCTAACTAAATATGAGTGTGCATGTGTATGCATCTTGGATATGGTCTATTTTTGTGTGTGTATATATGTATGTCTATATCTGTCTACATACATCTTGGACACCTGTCTATGTGCGTATAAATTTACCTAACTTAAAAAATAAACAACGTGGTATCCTACTACCTAAATGGGACATACCTTATACAGCTAGTTCTCTCCAGAAGAATTTTTAGATTGTTTCCAGTTTCCGTTACCACCATAAACAGCCCTATTGCTAATATCCTGGTACATGTATCTGTGTGCACTAGTTTGTGTATTTCTGTAGAATAATTTAACAGAGTTGAATGACTGAGTCATACATTTTAAACTGTTATAGAAAATGACATTTCTTCCAAAAATTTGTTTCAGGTTATGTACCCTCTAATTCTGGTTTAGACACTTTTTATATGCAGAAGTTTTGAACATTTGTGAAATCAGCTGTCACTTTTCTCATTTGACATTTCTACCTTTGCTGCCCCGACTTAGACAGACCTTCTCCATTAGCAAGATCACAGAACTAGTCACCTGTAGGGTTTTCTTCTAGTATTAAGCTGCATGTTGAAGAATGTTCAAGGGTTTGCTAAGGAGGCAATGGATACTGTTAGAGCAGAACGAAACTGGCAGTGACTCAGTGGAAATGTTCCCTGACCTGACGCATCTCGGGTGTGAAACAGATAAGCCCAACAGCTGTCCGGGCCCGTTCTCGCTCTCTGAGGAAGCACCACGAGGATGCCTTCTCTGTAAATGATAGGATGTGTCTTGTATTTCACCACCATTCCCCACACCCCCAAACCCTGCGCTTCAGCCAAACTGATCTGCTTGCAATCTCCAGAACATCTACATATTCTTTCTTGTCACCTGATTTTCACACATGTTCCTAACTCTGGTTTGCCACCATTTTTCTCCTGGTTATCAAACGTTAGTTCTGGTCTCAGTGCAAGTATCACTTTCTCCAGGTAGCCTTCAGGGCCAGTTCCTTTCCTCCCACCCCCAACACACGTGCACACACACACACACACACACAGTCTGGTTTCTATGCTCCCTTCAATGTGCTTCAGAAGCACTCTTCACCTACCCACCCCGGCACTCATCTCATTGTATGCTATTTGTCCATGGGATTGTCTTCCTTAGGAGCAGTGACTGCCGTGAGCATGCCTATTTGGTTTCTCTCTCCTTCTCCTTTGACTTACACAGCATCTGGCACACAACAGTTTCCCAATAAGTGTTTAAATATTTGTTAAATGAATGTATGAAAAAGTAAAAGAACCAAGACTGATATAATTGATATTTATAATTTTTTGAGTGAATTACTATATCCTAGTTAATCCTTTTTCAATAGCTAGCACAAAAATAAACTCAAGTTTTGACTTTGTGAAAAGCATAAAATCTGAATAGACATGTAATTAGTAAAAAACTACTATAATGGCTACAAAAATCCCCAAACCCTTGCATGATTGTACACCTCTATTTGTTGTGCTCATTTTGTCACAAACATGGACTTAGAGATTCTGCTTCTGGCCAAGATAAAGAAAGAACCCAATTTACCCTCCCACCTGAACTCTCCCTTCCCCCACAGCTGCCTTTCCACCCAAAATAAAGAGATTAAGTGTTTGTCCAGTGAATGGTTTTGGTGAATGAAACAATGGTTTTCAAGATACTGGACATTGGGCAATGAATGACAGTGATCCCTGAAAGACAGGAAAATATAAAACAATGAGTTGAGCCCTATGATTGCCCAGATTACTGTCATGAGAGAGTATAGAGGCCATGGTACAAGGAAAGGGAGCTCAGGTACAGCCCTCTGAACTCTCTGAGTTGAGCTGACAGAGCTGAAATCTGGGGAAACCAAGGTATCAGGAGTTCACAGAGGAGGATATTGCATGCCTAAAGGAGCCAGAAATCTACAGAGGATCCCCCTTGAGTGTTCAGGAGAATATTGACCAACACAGGCACAAAACGAAACTACATAAAGTTGGGAAAGAACTATCCAAAAGGATGGAGGGAAGAGTGCCCCTTGCCTACATGTGGCTGGGAATAGTACTTGTTCCCACAAGCTAAGCTGGAAAACCCTCCAATTCTCCAAGTGTTGGGTGGATAATTCTTTAGGGTCTTGCCCAGTAGTAGGGAATAATTACCTGTTGACTAAACATGACTATGGTCCTGCCTAACAAATCTTAAAAGCAAGATTCATAAGGACCAAACTGTTTTCAAGTAACTTAACTGCATCCCAGAATAATGCTCAAGAGTGCTTATAAAAATATAAATATATCCAGCACAAAACAAGAAAAAATTACAATGTCTGGCATCCAGTCAAAATTATCAGGGATATAGAGAAGCAGAAAAATGTGATCAATAATGAGGAGGACTATCAATTAATCAAAATGCATCCAAAATTGACACAAATATTAAAATTAGCAGAAAAGAATATTAAGCAGTCATTATACTTGTATTCTGTAATTCAAAAGGTCAAGTAAATAGAGACACGGAAGATGTAAAAAAAATACCCAAGTCAAACCCTAAAGATGAAAACTTCAATGCCTGAAATGAAAAATACACTGGGATAAAGAGAAAATCTTAAAAGTAACCAGAGAAAGAAGTCACTTTAGATACAGATAAAATAAAGATGACAGATGTTTTCTCATACAAAATAATACAAATGAGAAGATGAAGGAGCAGCATATTTAAAATATTGAAAGAAAAAATATGTTTTAATCTACAATTCTATAGACAGTGAAAATATCTTTCAAAAATGAAAGTGAGGAGCTAGCCCCATGGTCGAGTGGTTAAAGTTCTGCACACTCTACTTCAATGGCCTGGGTTTGTGGGTTTGGATCCCGGGCACAGACCTATTCCATTCGTCAAGCCATGCTGTGGCAGTGACCCATATACAAAATAGAGGAAGTTTGGCACAGATGTTAGCTCAGGGCTAATCTTCTTCAAGCCAAAAAAGAGGATGATTGGCAACAGATGTTAGGCTCAGGGTTAATCTTCCTCACCAAAAAAACCCAAAGGAGAAATAAAGACTTTTCAGAGATGCAAAAGCTGACAGAATTCATTACTAGTAAGCCATATTACAAGAATGTTAAAAGAAGTCCTTCAAGCAGAAGGAAAATGATACCAGTATAAATATGAGTCTACCTAAAGCAACGAAAATATATCAGAAAAGGTAACTATGTAAACAAATATAAAGACTCTTTCTTCTTGTTTAAATCTCTTTTAAAAATATTCTACCATTTTAAATGGAAATAATAATAAAATGATGTGGGGTTTATAACATATGTAGAAATAAAATGTGTGACACAATTGCATAAAGGCCAAAAGGGGAGAAGTGGAAGTATGCTATCACAAGGTTCTTACACTATATGTGAAGTGGTATAATATGGTTTGAAAATAGACTGTGATAAATTAAAGATATATGCTATAATTATTAAAGCAACTACTAAACAACACAGCAATTATAGCTAATCAGCCAACAAATGAGATAAGAGAAATCATTTAAAATACAATTAGTATGTAAAAAGCAGAAAAAAGGAAACAGAAAACAAAAAACGGATAGGAGAATTGGAAAACCAACAGCAGAAATAGGATCAATATACATTAAATGTAAATGGCCTAATATACCAAATAAAATGCAGAGATGGTCAGATTAGATTTAAAAAAAAGCAAGATCCATATGTTATCTACATAAAGCTCACTTTAGATATAAAAGCCCAATTAGAATAAAAGTAAAAAGATGAGAAGAGATATACCATGCTAACACCAACCAAAAGAATACTGGAGTATGTTAATATCAGACAAAGACTATTTCAGAACAAAGAATATTGTTAAGATAAAGAGAGTAATTATGTAATGATATAGGAGTTGCTTCATCAGTAGGACACAATAAGCCTAAAATTGTATGCACCTAATAACAGACTTTGAAAACACATGGAGCGAAATATGGCAGAATTGGGGCTGGCCCCATGGCCGAGTGGTTAAGTTTGCATGCTATGCTTCAGCGGCCCAGGGTTTCACCGGTTCAGATCCTGGGCACGGACATGGCACTACTCATCAGGCCATGCTGAGGCGGCGTCCCACATACCATACCTAGAAGAACCCACAACTAAAATATACAACTATGTACTGGAGGGATTTGGGGAGAAAAAGAAGAAAATAAAAAGAAGATTGTCAACAGTTGTTAGCTCAGGTGCCAATCTTTAAAAAAAAAGGTAGAATTTTGAATTTAATTAAAGAAAAATTTCTTTTGCAGAATTTGACAAGATTACTCTAAAATTTACACGAAAATGCAAAAGAATTTGAATACCCGAAACAACGTTGAAAAAGAAGAATAAAGTCAGAAGGCTGACACTTCCTGATTTCAAGACTTACAAGGTTACGGTAATCAACAGAGCACGGTAATGGCACAAGATAGATAAAGAGATCAATGAAACAAAGCATAGAGTTGGAATTAGATCCATGCACATATGGACAATTGATTTCTGTCAAAAGTGCAAAGGCAATTCAGTGGAGAAAGGATAGTGTTTTCAATAAGTGGTGCTGGGAGAATTGGATAGCCATTTGCAAGATAAGAACCTGCGTCCTTACCTTGCACCGTGTGCTGACACTGACTCCAGGTGGATCACGGACCTAAAGGTAAAACCTAAAGTTTTAAAATTTTTGGAATAAATGAAGAAAATATTTGTCTTTTGGGTTAGGTAAAGATTTCCTAGGTATAACACTAAAGACATGACTCATAAAAGAAATAATTGATAAATTGGGCTTTACCAAAATTAAAAACTTCAGCTCTTTGAAAAACACTGTTAAGAGAATGAGAAGACAAGCCACAGACTGACAGAAAATATTTTCAACTGACAGAAAATATTCACAAAGTATATATGAAGATAAAGAATCTCTATTCAGGCTATACAAAGAAACCTCAAAGCCCAAAGATAAGAAAACAACTCAATTTTAAAAATGAACAATTTGAAGAGACACTTCATCAAAGAGGACATACAGGTGGCAAATAAGCCCATGAAAAGATGCTCAATTTTATTAGTCGTTAGGGGAAACACAAATGAAAACCACAATTAGATACCACTACACACTTATTAGAAGGGTTAAAATAAAAAATACAGACCATACCAAGTATTGGAAAAGATATGGGGCATCTGGAACTCTCATACACTATTGGGAGAAATGTAAAATAGCAAAAATACTTTGGAAATAGTTTGGCAGTTCATTAAAAAATTAAACATACACATATCATACGATTCAGTCATTCCACTCCCAAGTATTTAGTCAAGAGAAATGAAAGCATATGGCCATACAAACACTTACATATGACTCTTCTTAGCTGCTTTGTTTGTTTGAAAACAACCTGATTGTCCATAAGCAGGTAAACGGATAAGCAATTTGTGGTATATTCAAACAGTGGAATACCACTAAGCGATAAAAAGGAATGTAATGCTGATTCACTCAACAACATGAGTGAATTTCAAAATAATTATACTGAGTGAAAGAAGCTAGACAAAAAACACATATGCTGTATGATCGCATTTTCTAGAATTACGTATCAACTGTAAAATGTGAACTAATCAATAGTGACAAAGTAGATCAGTGGTTGCTTAGGAGTGGGGATGGAGATGCATGTAGGGGAGGGAATTCAAAGGGGCACCGGGAAACTTTTGGAGGTGATATGTTCACTATCGTGATTGTAGTGATGGACTTTACGGGTACATGCCTATGTCAAAACTTAACACAATGTACATTTAAAATATGTGCAGTTTACTGTATGCCAATTATGTTTTCAGAAACCTGTTTTAAAAAATAGCCCCAGGAGGTAGTCATTGTGTCTAGAATTTAACTAACCTCCGAAGATTAAATAACTTTTCCAAGGTTGCCTAGCTAGTAAGTAGCAGAGCTGGACTTTGAACTCAAATCTGTCTGGCTCTAAAGGTTATGCTCTTTCCACTCTATTGTGCTGAGACACAGGTTACTAACCTAAAGAGTGAGTGGGGGAGAGGTTCCAAATGAAGGACCTGCCCTATCAACTGTGCTGTGTCATTTAGGGCAACATCATAGCAGCAGTTCCAAGATGTCCTCAATACCCATTTATCTGATGCCTCACTTCCAATTTGTCTTTGACTTTGAGATGGTGCCATTTCCAGACACGTTTTTAAAGAGTAGCTGTTGACTCAGCATCCGACCTGTGCTCCTGCTGGTGTTTTAAGTGAAAGTCTGCCTCCAGGGATCCCCGCAGGAACAACCTCCACAAGATTTAGAGTGTGGATCAGGGTTGTAGCATTATTTGACAAGAGTCCTTGCGTTTCACTTACGGCTTCTTTTACATATCTTTAAAACATTAGAGGGAGCCTCTGACAGCGATGGAGGAGAAATTCTTCACTGCGTTTATGAAAATAAATTTAAAGAGCAATGAATTCTGAATTGTCTTAGGTTCCCAAATTTTAGTTATGCCCTTGAGGGATGTTTTGGAATATTATGCCTCGGTGCACATAAGTAAAGTCATGTATCCCATTACCCCACATCCAGGAAAAAAAAAAAGCAAATTGTCTTAGAAAGATACAGTCTATTGACTTGACGGGTTTTAAAAGGGCATTTTCACCATCCCTCCTAATTCATCCTGCTGCTTTAAAATCCATCTATAGGGTCATAGAATCATAGAGGGTCAGGGTCGGAAGGGGCTTTGGGGATCCTGGGACTACTTTGTAGCAGATCCTTGAGATATGTTTTTTCATTGAACCCTCAAAGCAAGAGGAGGGGGCTAATGTCACTCTCCTTTTACAAAAGCTGAAAAGTAAGCACAGAGAAAATTTAGTGGTATTCCAAGCCAGTTAGTGTCATGTTTTCACATTCTTGCTCTCCTACCCTGAGAATCTCATGCTTACAAAAAATGAAAGACTGTCCTGCAGGCCCACCTTGGTATTCTAAGTGATTTTACGTGTTTCAGTCTTGTTCCCACACATCCTAGTTATTCAAATTGTTATTCTGTATCTTTCAGATTTTCTGCGTTTCTCCACAGTTTGTTTGAAATTCCCAAACAAAGAGAATTGCTATTCTCATAGAGGCCTGGTAGGTTTTAGGAGGAGATAACTTTGTTAGCATGTCTGAGTGCCTTGTGTTATACTTTTGGATTACCATTCAGATTCTCTGGAAAAGAAGCTTGATTGCACATTTACTCTAATTCAAGTCTCTGCCAAAAGTCCCTCTAAAAACACAACAAGGAATTTTTTTAAGTACAAAATTATAAGCATGGGGAGGATTGGAGAGGAGGCGAAGCAATAAAATTTGGGGAGCTAGAAATCAGAAGGATGAATGATAAGTGACTTAGGAACTCAAAGAAATTTAAATCTGAAGCTGTTAATTGGGAAAGTCAAAAAACAGCCCATTGTACATTGCTGAATCCCCGTATCTTGGGAACTGAGGCCACCAGGTATCCCTGCAAAAGAGGGAACTAACTAAGAAGGATTTACAGAAAGCTGTTTGCAAAGCACTTTATCCCCTGTCACTCTATGAGCCAGGAGACGTCCCTCCCCCAATCCCGACAGAGACTGAAGGCTGATTATCTAGAGCACGTCTAGACTGGGTCCAGCAGGTCCACCCAAAGACGTGAGTACTATTCTGAAAACAAAGAGATGAAATGCCAGAACACTTGTAGCCAGGATTTGACCCTCCAGCAGGGTATCTGAAGAATCTTTACTAGGGAATCTGACCAGCACAAAGACCTGAAGATATTGAGACTAGTGGCCCTGCAAACAAAAGAGCCCAACACAGGAGACTTCGACCTGACAACCCTCAGCCTTATGCTGAGAGGTTCGAGTCTGCTTTTTGTTTTCCATTCTTTAACATAAACAAAAAAGCAAGCAACCAGAATGCTGAGGAAAGGCATCTAACACGAAAGACAGGAGCCAAAAAACACAGTCAGAAAAAAAGTCAACAAAACTTGGATATATAGGCACTTTGTAGGGAGCTAAAAACTTCAAAAATATAATTTATGTCCTGAGAAAGACTATAGGAAATACTGTTAGTACGAAACAAGACAAGAAAAACAGACCAGAGAACAACAACAACGAAGCTCTTAGAAATAAGATAACATAATGAAAAACTAGCTAAAAGGATTGAAAGATGAATTTGAGGAAACTTGTAAGAAAATAGAGCAAAAAGTCAAGGGGATGAAAAATAGACAATAAAGTATTGGGAAATTGCAGACTCAGTCCAAGAAATCCCATATCTAAAGAACAGATATTCCATAAAGAAAGAACAGAGAAAAGGGAGGAAATTAACTACTGAACTAAAAGATGAGATTATAAATTGAAAGGACACACCAAATTTTAATGCAAAAGAAAATATAGGCCCATACCTAGGAACATCAACAAGAAATTTTAGAGCACTGGGGACAGAGGCAAAGTTCCACAAGTCTCAAATAAAGCATAAAGAGTCAGAATGACTTTGAACTTTTGACAGCAACACTGAAAGCTAAAAGATCAATTTAAATTTTGAAGGAAAAATATTTCCAATCTAGAATTCTATACCCAACCAAAGTCTCAATCAAGTGTAGAGCAAAATAAAGACATTTTCAGATATGCCAGGTCTAAAGAATTTTACTCCTTATGCACTCTTTCTTGAATAACTATAGGAGAATCTGTTCCACCAAAACAAGAGAGCAAATCAAGTGAGAGGAACATGGTGTGATACAAGAACAGGAGATACAATGTAAGGAAAAGAAGGAAGGGATTCCTCAGGGAAGTGAAGAAAAGAGGGAGACCCTAGGAAAACAGTTATGCACCAGGCTTAGGGAGCATCCACTTTGTATTGGAGCAGGGCAGAAGGCTCTAGCAGAGAGTTTCTCAGGAAGATGAAATTTGTAAACCACTTAGGCAGCTGAACATTTTAAGAAGAGATTTAAACAACGGATGGAGAGTTTGGAGTTGAATTAACAATAAGTACGTAGGACATTCTTAGCAAATGAAAAAAAGAAAATTACTAACACCGGGGGGGAAAAGTTGTGCAGAAAGGAAATGTAATTATGATTTACTACTTGGCTTAGCTCTGAGTAGAGCTTCCATGTCATAATAATATTCAATAGGCTTCTTGGATGGAGAGATTAATGTTTGTCGTCAAATTTAGGAAGTTTTTAGCCATCATTTCTTCAAAAAAATTTTTTTTAAGTTTTTGTTTTGTTTTGTTTTTGCAGGGGAAGATTCACCCTAAGCTAACATCTTCCTCCTTTTTCTTCCTTTCCCCCAACAAAGTCCCAGTACATAGTTGTGTATAGTTGTAAATTGTTCTAGTTCTTGTACATGAGCCACTGCCACAGCATGGCCAGTGACAGATGAGTGGTGTGGTTCTGCGCCCAGGAACTGAACCTGGGCCACCAAAGTGGAGTGCGCTGAACTTTAGCCACTGGGCCATTAGGGCTGGCTCTCAAAAACATTTTTTTGCCCCTTCCTCTCACTTCTCTCCTTCTGGAACTCTATGCAAATGTTATTAGGCTTGATGGTGTCCCACAGGTCTCTGAAGCTCATTCATTTTTTTTATTCTTCCTATTTACCTGATTAGGTAATTTCTATTGATTTATCTTCAAGTTCACTGATTCCTTCTCTTGCCTTCTCAGATTTTCTGTTGAGGCTTTCATTTTCCAGTCTCAGTTATTTCATTTTTCAACTCCAGATTTGTTTCTTTTTTTATAGGTTCTGGCTCTATGTATTCCCTCTTTGATGAGTTATTGTCATCATACTTTCCTTTAATTCTTTAAACGTGATTTCCTTGAGGTGAATGAACATAAGTATTTATTGTACTATGCCATTTTATGTAAGGAATTTGAGCATCCTTGGATTATGGTATGTGGGGGGGGGGGGTTCCTGGAATCAATCCTCCACAGATACTGAGGGATGTCTGTGCTTATAACAAGTGCTTTGAAGTTTTTGTAAAGTTCAATATCTGGAACTCCTAAGATGCAGTTTCTACTGACTGTGTTTTCCCCCATATCAAGTCTCATTTGGTCTCATTTTTCTGTTTATTTGCATATCTTATAATTTTTTGTTGAAAACTAGATATTTCAGATACTTTATTGTAGCAACTCTAGATTCAGATTCAACCCCCTGCCCCTTTCAGAGTTTGTTGCTGTTGCTGAGTTTTTGTTTGTTTGTTTAGAGACTTGTTTTGACTAATTTCAAGGAATCTGTTTTCCTTGAAATGTACAGCTGCTGATGTCTCTTGTCAGTTTTACTTAAATTCTTGTTTTTATTTATTTTTTTGTGTGTGAGGAAGATTGGCCCTGAGCTAACATCTGTTGCCAATCTTCCTCTATTTTATGTAGGATGCTGCCATAGTGTGGCTTGACTAGCAGTGCTAGGTCCACACCTGGGACCCAAACCTGCGAACCCCAGGCTGCCAAAGCAGATCATGTAAGCATATCCACTACACCACCAGGCTGGCCCCCTCTTGTTTTTGTTTTTAATCCTGGCTTCCTAGGTGCCATCCCTGTGTCAGTGTAATTTAGGAGTCCACCAATGATTGATCAGAAGTTGTCTCCTCTGTGTGTGTGCAGGCCTGGTATTCAGCCGGGGATGCATGGATAGGTAAGACCCTCTCTGGTCTCTGCTGTGCATGTACACAGCCTTGCAAATGTGTGCAGTTTTCCAGACTGCTAGGGATATAGAAGAGATGATATGAGGCCATTTCGGCTCTCTCCTTCCATGGATCTTTCTGTTACATTTCTGGCTAGTCTGACAGTCTGTTATTTGCCACAACCTCAGGCTAGCTGGGATGTTGGCCTTTCCCATTTGTTTGGAACTGGGATTACTACCATTTCTGACAATGCCTAGGGCATGGTGTTTTTCTGCATTCTGCTCTAATCAAGGCACCCCCCCCCCCCACCCCCCGCTGGTGAAGCTGCTGGTTTTCATGGCCTGCCCTGCCCTGGTAGACCTACCAAACAGGAGCTGGGTGGGAAGTGGAGTAAGCGGGGCCAGGTAGGTAGTGGATGGGATCAATTTCAGTCTAAAATGTCACAGAGCCCCACTGTTCTTATGCAAGCTTTGGTAGTCTTTCTTGAATAAATATTTCCCAAGTTTTGTATGCCTTGAATTGAGTTCCAACATCCTGAAATGGTTGTTTTTGACCAATTTGCCCAGTTATGTGATTGCTTTTTGAGAAGAGGTTTTGCCAAACTCCTCACTCTGCCGTTCTGCCTTGTCATAACAATGTAAACACTGAAGTTTGTAGCCAAAGTGTTTTAAAACACTATATTGGGAGGACAGAAGGAAAGAGAGCTAAAGTTTTATATTCCCAAGTGGGAGGTCAACTGATAATGCCTAAAAGTGAAAAATCAAGAAGTAGCACCGTCTCAATGGCCACCCTGGTTCCACCCACTCCGCCCCCTCTAGAATGTAACCTCCGGAAGGGCAGGGACTAGTCTGCCTTCTTCCAGAGTGCCTGACAACTTGCAGGTGACCAATACAATTTGCTGAATGAATCCATGAACTCAGGCAATCTGACGGGTTTATATTCTTCAAGTAACAGGGTCTTTATCACCGTAGCATAGGCTGCTCTCAACTCCTGCAGAAATGTGATGTTGTTTTGAAAATAGAGAGGATGGACCGAGGGGCTGGATCTGCACCACATGGGGAAAAACAATGTAAAGGCAACATACCTTCCAGGGAACATTCAGGAACGTTATTATTCTTCCCAAGTACAGGATGCTAGCCTCAGCTTTTTTTTTTTTCCTTTGTTACTTAATACAATTCCATTATCTTTTCCTGAAAGCTTTTAGTTTCTATCCCTGAGACATTTTTTTATTTCCAGGAACCCCATTTTAATACTTTATAGTGCTGTTATGGGTTAGAGTTCAGAATTAAATTCAAGAAACTAACAAACTGCTTGTGTTCTATTTAGAAAATCTTGATACACTAGAATCCAAGTTTATAAAATATATAAATATAGCCAGGGTTGTGAGCACCTCAAAAGGTCCTGAACTTGTAAAAGGAATCATCTCTGAATTCTGGTAGAAAAAACAACCCACTGGTATACTTAACATATTATTCAATTTGCAAAATCTTGACGTACAGTCACCTGAGGATGTCTAAAGTGAGGACATAGACACATACATACTTTATGGGACTGTTAGTGTTAGTGAACCAGCGTGGCCTCATCACCTTGATTTCAGCATCTCTTATACAACACTGAAAACTGCCATTTTAACTTTGAGCAGTGTCCTTTAGGTTAAAAAAAGGGAGAGAGAAAGGAATACAAGATGAATGGTTTGCGCTCACGTTGGCTTTTTCCAGGCCAGAGAAAATCCCTTCACGTTGGCCAAGAATTCTCAAAGGCAACTGCCAGGCTGCTGGCGCCCTCGAAGTCTTTATTCCCTGAAGAAAGCCAGAGCATGTGGAAGTCCTCCAGGGCCCCTCTCTGCCTGGGCTCCGGGGATGAGCAGATGAGAATCTGGCTTGGATGACCAATCCTCACCTGTGCCAGCATCTTGAAAGGGCAGAAAACGTTTCCAACGTGCTGCTGGGTCAGATCTGCTGGCAAAGAGCCATCTACCTTGTCCTATCATCTATAATCTGATGGCACACGGCAGGGAGGCCCCTGGCCTGGGTGACCATGGAACAGGGCAAAACTTATTGGCCTGGGTGAGGAGGGTTGTAAACCACTGATCTTTTTCAAGCCTCCAGCCCAGAGGGACACCGTGCAGACCTGTCCCACAGCCCTGGAGACACGTGCTCCGGCCATCTGCCAGGCTGGGGTCCTGCCATGTCAGTCAGGCTGCCCCCTCGGACCCCAGGACTCAGGGAGAATTCCCTAACTTGTCTGTTTATCAGTTCCTCTCTGACACTAGGGATGTTCACGCCATCCCTCTTCTGAGGCTCTTCCTAAAGCTGACGATGGTGCAGGTGGCAGAAACTCCTCAGGGACGCCACGGCTGAGCTGCACTGTGTTGTGACTTTCGTGAGCCTCTTCCTCCACAAAAAATTTTTGAAATTGTATGTTGTGACTGTGTTGGTATAAAGGTAAATATATAAATATATGTTAACTTGTTTCCAACCTAAAAGTTCATTTTTTCTTCTGATTTTAAAAGTAATTAAACCATTTCTGTGGGCCCCTGAAAGTACTGTTGGCCTTAGGCACTATGCCTGCTGTGCCTCAGGGAGAAGTTGGCCCTGCTCACGAAGAGACTCTAAGATCAGGCTCCTCCTTTTACTACATATACTGGATTGTTGCATATGCTGTAACGGGACTTGGGAGTTCGATGTAGATTTGAGTCATGACTCTATGCTACACTAGCTGTGATGCCTTGGGTAAGTTGCTCAACTTCTCTGAGTCTCACTTTTGTTATTTGCAAAATGGGAGAAGTGATATTTCCTCAATAGGTTTGATGTGAAGATTAAATCATTAACACAGTGCTTGTCCATTAGTAAATGCTCAGTAAAGGGAATGAGAGCGGTGAGAAAACACTCCAAATGAGCGTTATTCACAGTAGAACTCATCTGGGCTTCTCCTTCCTGTCCCCAGAGCCTGGAGTTCTGGAAGTGGAACTGAATCTACAGTTCGGAGGGTTAAGCAGCTACAGCAGAATCTATGAGGAGCTGGAGGGCAGGGAGCAGGAAGACTATTACAAAAGTCAGAGTGGGTCTCATTCCTTATCTTGCTGATGCCGCCAAAGAAGCAGCCTAAACACAGTCCGGCTGGTTATCTGGGGCTCCTTCCATCGGGTTCAGACAAGACGGACACAGAAGCCGTCAGTCTAGTTGCAGGTATGCAGGCATCAAGTGCAGCAGGCCCAGCACAGCATCAGGCACGTGACTGTGAGAATAAGAACCCAGGCCCAGTGGTTTTAACTAAACCGATGAAGCAAGTATAAACAACAAGAAGAACTCACCTTTTATGGGACAGCTTCCAAGGAGATTTTTGGGTTTTTTGAGGAAGATTAGCCCTGAGCTAACTACTGCCAATCCTCCTCTTTTTGCGAGGAAGACTGGCCCTGAGCTATCATCCATGCCCATCTTCCTCTACTTTATATGTGGGATGCCTGCCACAGCGTGGCGTGCCATGCAGTGCCATGTCTGCACCCAGGATCTGAACCGGTGAACCCTGAGCCGTCGAAGCAGAATGTGCGAACTTCACTGTGCCAAGGCCACTGGGCCTGCCCTCCAAGTAGATTTGTGGTAAACAAACAACAAAAAAATCTCAGCTTCCCTAGGTTGAAATGCGTGCAAATAGAGATTCAGCAGGATGATAAGATCCTATGAGATGCATATAGCTATGGGATATTTGTGGAGCTATCAATCATTCACATCTTAAGGTGAATTAGTTTAGTGAAGCTGATTTTTCCTCATTTCGCTGAGATTTACATTGCTGCCAAACAGGAGTTTGGATGGGGTGAGGAGAAAGAGGGAAAGAGTATATTTTGTTCCCCGGGTTACTTAGTGGAAGGAGGAGTTTGGAGGTTTTCTGTGTTGGGGCACCAAGAGGTACTGGGACCCTGGAGGAGAGGTTGACATGGGGTGAACAGTAGGACGTAGGGAGAAGGGAACATAGAGAGGAATCAGGGAAAGTCTCTAACCTAGAATTTAAGCAAAATGGAGAAATCAGGGTCTTTAAGTGTTTTATGAGAGAATAAATTGTCATCTCATTGGATGCAGTGTCCATATCAGCCACTGCTCTGAAAATCCTTTCACATGGCCTGGCAGATGCCAGGAAGCAGACCTTTTCTCATCTCTCCAACAAATTACTTTTTAATAAGTATGTTTGGAAATAGTATACTTCTTAATTGCTTGGTAGAATTTTAACAGGGCCTGCGTGAAATATCTACACTTGCCCGCTAATCCACCTAAAGGAATCCATCTTTTGGGGTTTCCATATTTGATTACAGTGTTCTCATTTTGTATGGTTATTTATTTTGACACAAAAAAATTCATCCACAATTCTCCTAGCCAGCTTCAAAGGGAATCCCCACGCTGGCCCAGTGAAGTGAGACTGTGAGAACCTCCTGGAGAATTCATCCAATTCCAGCCCAGAAGCCACATTCTTGCCAAAAATCATCAAAATAAATCATTCTGAGTATTTACTCTCACTTTACAAGGCAGAGTCACTGGCCAACCCAGCTGGGGTTGGGGCTGGAGGAAAGGCACCCCTTCAATGAGTACTGAAAGAGCAAAGCCGTGTTTTGCTGGCCATTCTCTCTCCTGCTCCTTTGGCCTCTATCTCGTAAGAGAAGTGTCTACACTTGCTGATATGGTAGCACTCAAACTTGGTGACAGTCTTTTTTGTTTTAACTGAGGTATAAATGGCATATAACATTATACTAGTTTCAGGTGTACAACATAATGGTTTGATATTTGCAAAATGGCCACCACAATATCTAGTTAACATCATCACCACACATAGTTACAAAATATTTTTTTCTTGTGATAAGAACTTTCAAGATTTACTCTCTTAGTAACTTTCAAATATGCAATACAGTGTTATTGACTATAGTCGCCATGCTGTACATTACACCCCAAGGACTTATTTATTTTATAACTAGAAGTTTGTGCCTTTTGACCACATTCACCCCTTTTGCCCAATCCCCCACCTCCCACCTTCCATGACCACTAATCTGTTCTCTGTATCAGTGAGCTTGGCTTTTTTTACATATATATATATATCTCTAACATATATATATCCATATATATATGCACCACATTTTCTTTATCCATTCATCCATTGATGGACACTTAGGTTGTTTCCATATCTTTGCTATTGTAAATAATGCTGCAATGGACACGGGGGTGCATATATCTTTTTGAGTTAGTGCTTTCATTTTCTAAGGACAAATACCTAGAAGTGGAATTGCTGGATCATATGGTAGTTCTCTTTTTAATTTTTTGAGGAATCTCATACTATTTTCCATAGAGACTGCACCAATTTACAATCCCACCAACAGTGTATAAGGCTTCCCTTTTCTCCACATCCTTGCCAACACTTTACATTTCTTGTCTTTTGATATTAGCCATTCTAAGATGATCATACGACTTTCATCCTTCATTTTGTTAATGTGGTATATCACATTGATTGATTCGCAGATGTTGAACTATCCTTGCATCCTTGGAATAAATCCCACTTGATCACAGTGTATGATCCTTTTAATACAACTTCATGATGGTCTTGACGACGCAGTGCAAAGTCTTCCCTAGCTCCAATATTTATGCATTAGTGTCTTCTCTTTGTCACTACAACTACACCCTATTTCTGCTGCTGTATCGCAGGATAGCTAGACAAATTAACCCTGGCCACAAATACATAATGTCTCCTTTCTCGGTGTTTTCCTTTAAAATCTGCACTAAAATCATAATAATGGATATGCTTTGGACCCATTTTAAGTTTACTTTGCAATGCTCGGCAGCTGAGCAGCCTCCTATGTGATGGGAAGGCGTGGGCTTTGAAGTCAGGGCAACCTGGGTTCGAATCCCGGCTCTGCTACCACTAGCTATGCCTCGGAGTCTCATTTCTTTCAGTCTTATTTTTTTACTTGTAATTGAAAAACAACGACAAAAACACCCAACTCACAGGATTGCTGTTGAGATGAGATAAATCACACAGTGCACGTTTGAAGGCACTCAGAAATATTAGCTTCCTCCCCTTGCAACACCCAGATGCTGTTGAGTAAAAGCTTCTTTGTGCTCATAAAAGCCTAAGATGGATAAAAAGCTTTAAAAGAAGTTTTGGAAAACCTTTTACCAGGCACAAAGGAAGCAAAGTCAAGAAGCTCCAAGTTTGCTCAGAATTCATATGAGTAGAGTCTCACTGGAGTTAAAAACCCTGAGAAAAAAATCATACTCTTTCCTTTAACCGAGACTTCAAAAGAATCCTGCACCACTGCTTCTCGAACTTTAAGGTGTAGATGAATCACCTGGGAATCTTGTTAAAATGCAGATTTAAATTTAGTAGGACTAGGTGGGGCCCAAGATTCTACTTTTCTAACAAGCTTTTCGCTGATTTGATGCTGTTGATTCATGGACCGTCCTTTGAAGAGCAAAGCAGACGGTGGGCCAGTTAGTGCTGGATCCAGTAATGATCTCCTCTACTTGTTGTAAAGTATTTAATACAACACCTGGCATAGGGTCAGCCCGTCACTATTACTGCTTTATTATCTGTGTAGGATAAACCGGAAAACTTATCCTTGATGCACTGTTTAATATTATCAAAACTGGGACGAAGTTGATCCTCATCTTCAAGGACGTGGTGAGTGATGGCTCCCACTGACCCACTGTGGGGAGAGCGGTCACTTTAGAGTCAGCCTGCAGCACTCAGTGGTCACCTCCCACAGGCTTGCTAGTGAGGGGTGACGAAGTGAGTGAGGGTGAAGGGGCGGGATGGAACGCCGTGGCCTGGCCGGCTGGCTCCCTGGTAAGGCCTGGCTTGCAGGGAAGTTCGGAAGAGCCAAGGCCCTGACTGAAGCACTTGAGGCCTCAGCCCAGGCCCCACGTCCCCAGTGGGGGTGCAGCAATACTCAGTGGAAATGGAGAAATCATTGAGGGGCCTCGATTCTCTCTTCTAGTGAATATACCTTCTTTTTTCTGGTTGGGCAGACATTACGCCAGGCAGCACAAACAGCCTGGGGCAGGTGGCATCAGAGAGATGTACCACAGGGTTGCTAAATGTTCTGCGTGTAGCTCCCGCGGTCCATGGTTTGATTTCCTTGAGGGACATAATTGCCCCACATTTAATTGGAAATGGGAAACATGTGGTGTGGAGGTGACAGGAAAGTGCATTGGAAAGAATATGGACTCTGGGGTCACTGATTGCTGCTTCCAACCTCAGCTCGGTGGCAGTGAATACCTCTGTGGCTGCAAGCCGCACAGTAGCTATCTGAGCCTCAGTTTTCTGATCTGCGAAATGGGGCAGCTGACACATAACTTGTAGGGCTGTTGTGAGGACTGAGTGAGAGGATGCGCTGTCAGATGGCACCTGTATAAAATGGCACCTTTAACACTGTGGGTTCCGACTAGTTACTGGACGGCAGCATCCACTCAGATGGTCAGACAAGCAAACTCGCTTGGGTTATCTACCCCCATTATAATTTCCACAATCACCCTCCTCCACTCTCCGCTCTCAAACCTGACGGTGCTGCATTGCAGCCCACAGTAAGGCGGCCTGGCTCCGGCCAGCCCTTTTCTTCTACTGAAGTCACATCCTGGCATTCTCCTTTGCTCCTGTACAGTTACAAGCCTTATGGAATTTGCTGGTCATCTGTAGCTAAGCAAGCTGAGCAAATCTGACAGCCCTTGTGCGGAGTCCCTGTGGACGTCACTCACTCTCAGCCCTTGCTCCATGCACCCCCTCCTGTGGGCCAACAGAAGAGGAAACCAAATGTTTTCATCAGCAGCCAGGGAAGTCGGAGCCACCCTACAAAGGGACCCAGTGCTGCATTATTAAACCAGCCCTGAAAGAAAGGAGAGCAGAGGAAAAGATTTTCATGAAAATTGTTACATATTATAACACAGATCCTGTGCGCAAAAGATGAAGATACTGTTGTCGACTGGTAAAGCATGGTAACAGGCCCACGTTGTTTGTTTTAAAAAATGTTTTCTGGACTGCTGGTGGCCTCAGACACGCATTTTGAAAGACTCCAACCCATTTACGTATAGAAATCCCTATGCACCCAGTCGGCTAAGTGCCAACCAGAATCTATAAAAAGCTACGGGCTTTACCTTCAAATTAAAAAGTCGCTCATCAACCAGATTATTCGTCAAACTCGATTTCAAAGCTCTCTCCCTGGCTGTAATCCCAACAGGGTCAGAGATAGGGTTTAGATCGTAATTTTTCACTTGGGGGTCAGCCCGAGAATCACAAATAATAATGACTTCCTCCCCCTCCCGAATTTCATCACCTCTCCCCTCGTTCTCAACTCCCCATGGCAGACATCCCGGTCTCTGGTGTGTCTTCTGCAGGCACGGCGTCAGAGGAAAACCGGAGGAGGGTCAGACGGTCATTCCTGGGCCCTCCCCGCCTCCAGAGCAGCGAATCATCCCGCGGCCCGCAGATACCCAAGCCGCGAAACAGGACGAGCCCCCAGGAGAGCTCCGCTACAGTATGTTTTCTTATGTGGTTAATAGATACAGAGGGAGGGAAACTGCCCTTCAAACGTTTTGGCAAAGAGAGAGATCCAGAAGATGAGGTCCGGGAACCGAGCACCTGGTCAGCACTCTGCGTGCGAAACCAGTGCCCAGATACGAAAGCTCTGCAGCGAGATGTGAGCTCTGGCAAGTGGCGCGGCACCTACCCGTCCCGGAAGCCAGATCAAAGAGCCTTCTCAGACACCCTCACTTTCCAGCATCCACAGAACTTGACTTTAGGAATTCCTTCCACGCCCGGTCTACCTCTTCCTGCTCTGGGCGCCCTGTGCACTTGGAGGCTGGGGGAGGAGAATGGAAGGATATAAACTTGTGAAATAAATATTTTTGGGAAACCTTCAGATTGTCTCAGAATCAGCAGGACACATGGGGCAGGCACAATAGGTTCACTTTCATGTGGATGCTGGAGCAGGCAAGACTTCCAAGTAAAAACTCTGAATGTGAATTTAGCTAGTTTTGGATAAAGACGCCTTTCAGCGTCAATAAACACCCTGAATGCAGCCGCGGTGGAGTTACAACTTAATGAGATGAGGGGAAGTGCACCGGGTCAGGCCTCATCTCCCAGCCTCTGTCATGCTAATCAGCTGGGCAGCCGGCAGCTGAAAAACTGCTGGAATTTTTATTTGCATTTCATTTACTTGGAAGGAAATTGACCCAGATGGTCCACAAAGGCCCTAGAAGCCTGGCAAGCAGTGTAGGGCTGCACACTTCTCAGAGGGCCTGCACTTGTCTGCCCATCCTTCTTTGAGCCTAGGGCATAAAAGATTAAAACAGCGTAAGGGAATTGATTTCATGATTTTTAGATAATTTCCCCAAGATTTTAGAAAGGACCTCAAAAACCTAATTTAATCAGCCAGGAGCTCAATAGTAATTAAGAGGAAGAAAAGCTGAGATAATGAAAGAGGTGGTGAGGATTTTTGCTGTTGCTGGTGGGAACCTTTCTTAATTAGGAAAAGTCTAAAAACTAAATGATGTTAATAGAGACAAGCATAGACACCGAGAGCCAGCGGCCGGCGGCCGGCGCCACAGTCAGCCCATGATGGATTGCCCACGCAGTTCTCTTTCTCCAAAGAGAGTCCAAACAATTGGCCACAGAGGTGCCCTGCATGGCATTTCCATGGGTATTTGCTTGAATCTTGAAAGTTGGAGTCCAGAGGTCCCTGCCAATGGAGAGCTCATTCTCATCCAGGTGAGATTCACTCCTCATCATGACCCTTGGATGATTGGGAGCACAGATGTGGGGTCAGGCTGTCACCATCCAAATCCTGGCTCTGCCAACTGCCAGCTGTGTGACCTTGGGTGAGTTAGCCTTCAACTCTGCACCTCAGTGTCCTTGAGTGTAAGATAGAGATAATAATAGTCCCCTCCCTATAGGGTCCTTGTGCATATGAAATGAGGTAAGGCACAGAGAGTGCTTAGCACAGGGCCAGGAATGTAAGTAGGGCCAAATAAATGGCAGATGTTGTTGTTAAATGAACATTCTCTTCCAGTCTTTAAGTAACAATCATTGTATAGATCAATGAAAAATGGGTTGATATAAAAATAATTGGTGCCCTCTCCATCTTATTTTGGTGCCTATGGATACTTGGCACATAGTAGACATCCAATAAATGTTGGTTAAATAAATGCATGAAACACCAAGTATCACAGAATAAGTACATGCTTTGGATTGGACAACAGGGAAAGGGGACCCAGCCCGGGGTTTGTTTCATGGAGCCAGGCCCTCGGAATCCACCTGCAAGCTTGGGCCTCTCCGTGATCCAGGCCATATGAGAACTCCGTTCAAATCACAGTTTTCCTCTCCAACCACCGGCTACCAGTGTTAGCTCAAATGGATCAGTTCATGCTTACTCATGCTCTGGTCTAATTCTCTGACCTGAAAGCAAGTAGGAAAAGAATACATAAATAAACAAACAATTCATGTCAACTCCTGTTGAATGCATGAACTGAAGTAGCATCTCTGGTGGCTGGTGCTGGCACTCGTATCGCTGACTCTGTACTTCAGACTCCTTGCCTGCTGTGGGCACTGATAGTCATATGCTCTTTTGCCTTGGGGTTCACCACCTTCTCTCTGATTCTTGCCTTTTCCTGACCTGCCTGATCACATGCTTCCTCACCTCTGCCCTACCCCGCAGGCCTGGAGTGAGGCCCCAGGTCTGGTCTCCTCCCGAGGATAAGCCTGGTTTGCTTGCCAGCGTCACCCCAGGTTTTTCACTTCCAACTGCGTCTTCTCTGCTCCCACCTTAAAGAGCAAGAAAGAGGACCAGGCCTCAGTGCTCATGAAATGCATCCTGATTTATGTCTAAATCTTTATCTTACGTGTAAATATAAGGGTCTCTTTACAGTGGCAATGTGTGAAACATTTATTCCACATGTTGAGTTTCAATAGAATGTCTGTACATTGGCTTTCAGTAACAAACATTATCCCATTGTCTTTCAAATATCAACCAACCTAAAGTGTCTTATGCAAAACATGAGAGTTTGTTGTAAAGATCCAGGAGTGGGCCAGGGATCCTAGAGGCAAGGATGTCTTCTGGCCTTGGGAATGTCCTGGGAGCTGGAACTAGAACTTGAAGCCTCTCTCTGCCACTCACCTCTGCTCTTCTCTATGTATTTCTTCTTTCTTCTCTTGCTCTCCGCACACTGGTTCCTCTGTTTGGTGTACAGAGTGGAAAACACGGCCTCCAATGGCTGCCAGGTTGACATATTACAGGTCTGGGGACCCAGAGAGAACCTGAATCTCTGGATTCTAATTCCAAGCCCAAGGGAAGGGACTCTTGATGGCTGAGTTGGGGCAAGCACTGCCCTCATCATCTGGAGGCAGGATGGTGTCAAAGTGGCTGCCAGAATTAATAAGTTAATATTTGTAAAGCACCCTTTACTTAGTACAGAATGAGCATTATAACTAATTGAAAATAAAGGTTCAAATGATTTTAAGGAAGACAGAAAAGAAAACGCTGTTGTTCCTCACTCTTGACTTTCTCACGCCTCAAGAATGGAGCAGAGAAGGGGTCCAGCAGACCCTAGAGACCTGGGAACTGGCTTCCCTTTAGACAGTTAGTGGGCATTGGTGCCAGGAATTGCTCTCCACTGAATGTTAATGGAGAAAAGAAAAAATACAGGGAAAGCCCTCAAAGTACTCTTCACAGCCCCCTGAGGATCTGTGTTCCACAAGGAACCCAGCATCCTAGACCAGCAGGGCAGGGTGAGGCTGAAACCCAGTGAGCTCGGGGATCTGTATCTGCCCTGGGAGGGATGCAGGAATTTCCCTCCTGGAAGTCTGGGGTGGGAGAGGGAGGAGGAGGATGGTGGTGGCGATGGGCGATTCAGGTGCACACTCTCTTGAAAGATTGTCTGACCAATGATTAAGCTAATTCCATTGGGGCCATCTGAGTTCCCCAAGAAGGACTGCGCATCATGGAGCACACAGGACAGGTTTGGTGAGACGGAGCCTGATCAGGCACTTGTCCCAACAGTAGCAGTGTTTCAAAGTTCCATAGTGAGGACGGGCTTTGCATTAGAGACCTTAATTTCTCAGGAACTCCAGCTCAAAAGCAGGGAGAGAGCTGACAGAATGAGTATCCCAGGGCAGTGGTTCTCAACTAGGAGTGATTTTGCCAGCTTCCCCACCCCTACACCCCTGGGAGCATTTGGCAATATCTGGGGATATTTTCCTTTGTCACAACTTGGGTGGGCTACTGCTCTAGTGGATAGAGGCCAGGGATGCTGCCAAACCTCCTACAGTGCTCAAGACAGGCCCCCACAACAAAGAATTATCCAGGCCCAAAATGTCAACAGTGCTGAGGTTGAGAGACCCTGGGGTAGGGAAAGTCTTTCTTCGTCTTGAAAGAGTTCTTGGCACTGGTTGTAGAGGTGGCTGAGTGTCAGTGTGGGCAAAGGATGCAGACAAAGATGGTGGAGTTAGCATTGGTTGAGAGTTGGCCAACATGGCGGGTTAACTTCTAGGGGCAGAGGAACATGTCCCACAGCCATGTTGTTAAGCATACAGAGTTTGTAGGAAGTTACTCAGGATTGGTATCCTACTTTCATTAGTCAATAGTTGGCGACCTTAGGAAAATTATTTAACGTGTCTGAGCATCAGTTTTCTCTTCTACACAATGAGAGTGATAGTATTACTAACTCGCAGGGCTATTGCAAAGAGTGAGTGACATAATGCATGGTAAAGTGGTCCACACAGGGATCCGCTCCCTCCACTACAACCTGAAGCAGGGTTTCCCTTCAGGAAGCGAGGCCAGGTGGTGGGTCAGCTTGGCTGGGGAGCAGAGATGGTGAGTTAGGGGATGGAGCTAACTTGAGTTTGAGGAGCAGATGCTTGAGACACAGTCTTCTCCTTGGTGGTTTGCAAAACAAGAGATGGAAGGGTGGTGAGAGGATTCGGTCACTGTCCAAAAGGACCAAAGGGTCACAGTTGGGTTGGACATCAAGTCTGGTCAGTGAAAGTGTCCTTTTGAGGTAGGGACTCATCCAGATATCAGTCCAGGAGTGAGAGGGGACCGCTGATAGCACTTTACAATCTCTTTGAGTCTCTCTTGTCCCAAGGAAACATGAGTTACCTTTTTGGAGGTCCCCTGCAATTCCCCTTGGACTGGCCCCACACTCACCCAGTGAGCCACCTAGATGGTGTCTTAAGGAGGGTCAAGACACTTCCCTTCCAGGCTGCCACCCTCTTCCTGACCAGTCAGGGCCTGCCCTGCAGGTGACACGGCTGGAGCACCATCTTGAAGTATGAAGGGATTACTTAGAACCGCTGGCAAACCCCATTTTTCAGTCGTGGCTGCATCGGACACAAAGTCTGGTATGTGTGAACCAGTGTGGTACAAGTTCTTCAGGTAGTGGATTATGGAAATGTCCCAAAGAAGATGGTAGAAGTTTCAAAAGGGACTTGGTAGAACTTTGTAAGCATCTTCACCTATCACGTTTCTAATGAAAGTGGGATTTTTTTTTTTCAAATAAGAAGAGAGGGTCTACTCAGACAGACTGACAACATTTGTGGGCAAGCCCAGCTCAGCTTCTGCAGCCAGGTAAGAGGCCCTTGAAACAAGGGGCTGAAGGGCAACTACTTGGCAGAGGTCCCCAACTCTTGGTGGAAGCCATGAGGCATCAAAACATTGAGCTCTCGGGGCCAGCCCCATGGCCGAGTGGCTAAGTTCATGCACTCTGCTTTGGCAGCCTGCAGTTTGCCAGTTTGGATCCTGGGTGCAGACCTACGCACTGCTCAACAAGCCATGCTGAGGTGGCGTCCCACACAGAGGAGCTAGAATGACATACAACTGGAATATACAACTAGGTACTGGGGCTTTGGCAATAAAAACGAACTAAATAAAGAGGAAGATTGGCAACAGATGTTAGCTCAGGGCCAATCTTCCTCACAAAACAAAAATAAAAACATGGAGCTCTTTTTCCAGAGGTGTAAGGCCAGCTCCAGAGAGGAGGATTTGAACTGAGGCTAAAACACACCTCCATATCGGTGACCATTGCAAAGTCCCAAGTCACCTGTGATTTCAAAGTCACCAATGACTAATAACTCCACAAGGTATGTGGCAATGGGGAAAGAAGCTGAGACTTTTATGTTATATGCATCCAAAGGCTTCCAAAAAAACCATGGCCTGCATATTGTGGTTAGAAGCTGCCAAAGTCAGTGGAGGAAGATGTTTAAAGGTCTGAGGCTAGCAGAACAGGCCCAAATGGAGCAAATAACAGCAGGGGGCATTTACAGTGAAAGGCTGTTGGGGGCTTGGCCACGTGGAGCACGGGAAGACCTCTTGAATTCTTGCTGTTAGTGAAGTGAATTCTGGAGGAGGAGGACAAGAAGGAGACATATTTCTCCGAGCTTGTAGGAAAATGTATGGCTCCTGAGTTGGCAGCGAGATCCTTGCATCTGGCTCAGTGGCAGATATTGTCACATGGTGACAGTGTCTGCTGGCCTAAGAGGTTGGGAGGAGCCCAGCCCAGCCCCAAACTGTGTGTCTCTCAGCCAGAGCTGTGAGGTCCAGCAGGGCATGCTTGTCAACTAATGTACTCTGTACTGAAAGGTGGACCGAGTCTCCAAGGAAGCACATCTAATCCTGAAAAACCAGCAGTTCACATAAGAAAAAAAGAGAAGTGACCTTAGGGCTTTAGTACAAGCCACCCTTGTCCTTGCAGGAATCCACTCCACTCAGATGGGCAGTCTGGCTCTCTTCCCCAGGAGCAGTAGGGCCCCAGATAAATGTGGGGACTGATGCAGAAAGATAAACATGATTTGTGGTCATAAGAGATGCGAACCAGGGTGCTAAAGTGTAATCAAGCTTTTCTATGGTCACCACTTGTTCCAGCTGTAAGTTTAAGACCTGGAAAGGCCAATGCCCTGGACGTGGGGGCACACGTGGTTCTGAAGCATGCAGGGTACGTGCTGGTACCAGCAGACTTCCTTGAGAAGACTCTAGGAGTGATGGATGAGGTGGATGGATGAGGTGGACACAGCTGCCAAGGGATTCCTGATCTGGCAGAAATGATGGAGGGGGTGGTCTTCACAAGGACTGCCCTTAGTTTCTTCCAAATTCTGTGCCTTTATTGTCATTAGAAGGCTGGCTAGAACTAGGTAGTTCACTCAGCTCCCCATTTGATCGGTCCAGAGGACTGAAAAGCAAACAAATTCCAGCCTATTTGTCTCTTCCAGTGCTTCATTCTAGGGAACTCCACCGGCCCTGATAGCTTTGATTTACAGGCTCCTTAGTGCCTGAGAAGGAGAAGCGAGTTTGACGGAGAAGCCGATAGCTACGGCAACAGTGTTTTCTCTGTACAGGTGGGATGCAGTACCTGTTGATGCCAGCATCCTCGGGTCTCTGTTCTTAGTGCTTCTCCAGTTACAGCATTTAGAGAAAAAATCCAGAAGAATCCAGATGTGCATAGATTCCCACACTTAGCTGGACCAAGGCTGAGTAGGACACAGTGTTTTCAGAGTCATTTGTCCTGGATTACTTACTTACCAGGGTTTAGTGTTTCAGGGTGTTAAATCTACTGCATATTGCCTGGTAGCAATAATTGATAGGGATAAAGGAAAAAGAAACAAGTTTTGTCTGCTTGTTTTATCAGCTAAGGATACCTCAGTTATCCCAGGAGGGAGGTGCCTTTCCAAGTGTGATGGAGACGGTATTTAGAGAGCAGAGTGCACTAGAGGTTCTTCTGTACCTTTTCCAAGATTCTAGATGAGCAGCAGATGTGGTTACGTCCTAAACCTACTGGATGGATCTGGTGTCAAGTCTCCTCTGGACAGCCGGTGACGCTGATGGGCCCCCACCGCCACAAAGAACATCAATCAGGGAGGACTTCAGGGGGGAGTAATCACATATCTTGAAAAGAGAATAATAGGTATATGTTTAATCACTCAAATTTTCTTTTGGTAATCTAATTTGTGTTATATCTATCATTCCGGTAAAACGAGAGATTTTTTCCTGTTACCTAATATTATGAATTTTTCCCATACTATTTAACAAATAAAACTAATCTGTTTAGTTGGGACCTTGTCGTGAGCTGAATGTTTGTGTCCCCCAAAGTTCATATGTTGAAGCCCTGCGTTCACGCACATGCATGCACACACACACCTGCGTGCACACACAAACACACACACACACACATTCCCCCTAATGTGAAGGTATTAGGAGGGGAGCCCTTTGGGAGATAATTAGGATTGGATGAGTCCTGAGGGTGGAGCCCTCATGAATGCGAGTCACTAGAGAGCTAGTTTCCCGTCTCTACTTGCTACGTGAGAATATAGTGAAAAGTCGGCAGTCTGCAACCAGGAAGAGGGTCCTCACGAGAACCCCACCGTGCTGGCACCCTGGTCTTGGACGTCCAGCCTCTGGAACTGTAAGATTAATTTCTGTTGTTTATGAGCCACCTGATCTGTGGTACTTTTGTTACAGTAGCCCGAATGGACTAAGACAGGCCTCTCACGGGGGTCACAGTGGGGGCCGTTGGTCTCCTAATTTATATTGAATAGCAGAAGGCTTTTGCACTGGCCTAGGCAGACCAGTGCCCATTGGCACCTATCCTAGATATCCTGAAAAGCAAACAAATTCCAGCCTACTTGTCTCTTCCAGTGCTTCGTTCTAGGGAACTCCACTGGCCCTGATAGCTTTGATTTACAGGCTCCTTAGTGCCTGAGAAGGAGAAACGAGTTTGAAGGAGAAGCCGATGGCTATGGCAACAGTGTTTTCTTAACTTTTTGTCCAGGTCTCAATTTTCTTATGTGTAAAATAAGGTTGCATGACCTTATGAGTGTATCGTTTTGAAGATTTTACAAAAAAGACAGAAAGAAAAAGAAGCAGAATGGTGTAATGGAAAGCACAGGTTTCAGAACCGCAGTGTATATTAGTTTCTTCATTTCTTTTTATCTGCCTTATATCCAACTTTCTTTCCTTCCTCTCTCTCCTTTCCTTCCTTCCATAAATATTTATTGAGCTTCCATAATATTTCCTAACTGCACTTCCTTCCTCTTCAAATCACTGCTGGCTTCTGCCGCTTCCCCTCACCTTG
Source organism: Equus quagga (assembly GCF_021613505.1). Classification (NCBI taxonomy): domain Eukaryota; kingdom Metazoa; phylum Chordata; class Mammalia; order Perissodactyla; family Equidae; genus Equus; species Equus quagga. The sequence continues at coordinate 74,543,274 of NC_060272.1, forward strand.
TTTTATTCTGTCTCACAGCCAGAAGCCCCTGAAGTTCTCACCATGAAGCACCATGGCTCCAACACTCAGAACCCCGCTCAGGACAAAGGACTCTGAGCAGATACCAAACGGTGGAACCTGGGGTGGTCTTATCTGCAGGGCTTTCTGCTTTTTATTGACCGTTGGCAGACTAGGAGGAAGACAGGAGACAACAGGGATTCTGTACCTAAGGCGGCAACTTTTCATTAAAAAAGAAGTCACTCTTGCCTCCACGCTCTTATGCTTTGGAAGAAACTCAAGAATCGTACTGGACGTGACCATCTGAAGATGAGGGGGATGTAAATAAACATTTGGGCTTTTTCAGTGCCTTTTTCAAGGCCTCAATGTGATGCCTTTTCAGCATCATCAGATGTGGTGATGAGACCTCTCCTGGCTTCTTAAAGAGCCTCATTAAATCATTTTTCCTGGGGCATGCAATCTCATTGACTCCTTTTTATCCACCGGATTCAAGGCAATGCCCCTGTGATCTGCTCTGTGGGTGGTGGGCGCTGTGAGCAGGAGAGGAGCCTGCACCCTCACCTGCTGACCACCGTCACACTCTGTGGGACTCACGTCACTTCCGCTCAGATACAGCTTCTAAGCTGATCAATAAGGGGATGCCTCTGAGGCACAGTATGTAGGTTTCAGCAAAGGTGTTCATGATGTTCTTAAAGACAAGATGACTGGATAACAATGGTACTTTATGCAAATTCACAGCTACATGACCAACTGTATCCAAAGAGCATTAATTAATGGATCCATTCATTCATACTTATTTGTGGACAAATGTCATATTAGTTGGCGTTCTTTGCTTGCAAGCTAGAGAAACTTACTATGGCTAACTTGGCAAAAGAAAAATTTATTGGATGGCTACTGGGTCACTCACAGAATTAAAGAAAGAATTGAAGGGGCCGGCTCCATGGCTGAGTGGTTAAGTTCGTGTGATCCACTTTGGCAGCCCAGGGTTTTGCTGGTTTGGATCCTGGGAGGGGACCTAAGACCATTCATCAGACCATGTTGAGGTGGCGTCCCACAGAGCAGAACGAGAGGGACCTACAACTAGAATGTACAACTGTGTACTGGGGGGCTTTGGAGAGAAGAAAAAAAAAAAAGAATTGGAAAATCAGACCTCAGGTAAGAAAGGAACCAGGAGAGTGTCAGGGATCCTGTAGCAGGAACTAAAGGGCAGTCTCTTCAGGGGTCTGCTGAGGAAATGAGTCTGCTTTCGCCATTTTCCATTCTGTATCACTGCTCAAGACTCAAATTCCCCAGAAAGAAAGTCTCAGCGGCCAAGTTCAGGTTGGAAAAGGCGCGGGGGCTGTTTATGATTGATATGGGGAGCCACATGGAACAGGGAAGGATGGTTTAAGAAAATGTGATACTGTTAGCAAAAGAAGGATGGAGGGAATGCTACTGCCTGTGTGCCTGTGCATGGCAGCCCTGGAAACAAACATACAACTGTGGGAAAGGAGAAGAAAAATTATCATTATATGTAGAAAATATAATTTTCACTTAGAAAACGAAAGAACTGAAAAACTATCAAAATTAATAAAATAATTCACCTAGGTGGCACAATACAAAATAAATATAAAAAACAAATAGTATTTTTATACCCCAAATAATCAGTTAGAGTATATAACGGGAAAAAATCCCTTTATGTTAAAAACAACCCCCCCCCCCCACACACACTATCTAGGTATAATCTTAACTAGAAATGTGTAGGATTTACATGGAAAACAATAAACTATGAATCTTTATTGGGAAATGTAAAGGACAATGTGAGCAAATGACAAGATGCTATAGACTGAATATCTGTGTTCCCAAATTCCTATGTTGAAACCTATTCCTCCAATGTGACGGCATTAGGAGGCAGGGCCTTTGGGCGGTGATTAGGTCATGAGGGTGGAGCCCTCACAAGTGGGATTAGCGCCCTTCTAAAAGATACTCCAGAGAGCTCCCTCCCCCTTCCGCCAGGTGAGGACACAGTGAGAAGATGGTAGCCTATGAACCAGGAAGCAGGCTCTCACTAGACACCGAATCTACAACCACTCTGATCTTGGACTTCCAGCCTCCAGAATTGTGAGAAATAAATTTCTATTGTTTATAAACCACCCACTTTATGGTATCTTTATTTTAGCAGCTCAGGCAGACTAAGATATGAGAGATACCATGTCACTGAAGGGGAAAATGCATTTTGTAAACAAGCAATTCTTTTCAAATTATTCATGTATGAGTTGAATGTTGTTCCAATCAAAATCACACTGAGATTACCTCTCCTTTGGAACTAAAAAAAAAAAGCTTCAAAGTTCAGATAAAATAATAAATGTGAAAAGACTAAGAAGTTTTTGAAAAAGGAAGCTAATGAGGGCTGTCTCTATGGTGATTTATATATTATAAAATTACAATAATAGACGTATCTCCTAGTACAGTCACGCCCTACATAACATTTCAGTCAACAACAGACAGCACATACAACAGTGGTCCCATGAGATGAGTACCACATAGCCTAGGCGGATAGTAGGCTATACCTAATGACGCATTTCGGGGAATGCATCCCCACTGTTAAGCGATGCACTGCTGTACAAGAATAGACAGAAAGATTACTGGAATAAAATAAATGACTCATACGTAGATTCTAGTATGCATATCAACTCAACATGTGGATAAATTAAGTATTAAAAAGTTAACAGGGAGGAGATGACATTTAATAACTTGATGTAAAGAAATTGGAAAAAAAATTATTTGGACCCTCACACCAAACATAAAAATAAATTTCAGATGAATTAAAGAGTTATACTAAAAATGAAATCATGATAAACTAGGATAAAATGTATCTAATTTCTAGAAGGACAATGACATTCTGGGCACCAGTGTAATCACCATATTTATTGAACCATTTACTATGTGGCAGGCATTGCTCTAAGCACCTGACCAGTATTAACTAAATTCACTCTCTTTTGTGGATGAGGAAAATGAGGCATGAAGAGATTGAGCAACTTCCCCAGCGTCCCCATAGTAAGTGGAAGAGCTGTAACTCAAATCCAACAGTGCTGGCACTCGAGCCCACAGACTAAATCACTGAGCAACCAGGAAAGCTAGGAGACACAACCCAGGAACAGAGAGTTGGCAACCATGAGATGCACTGCGCAGAGCTCCCATTACAGGGAGTCTAACCAGGCGAGGGCCCCAGGTGCCACACTCTGCAGTCCATCACAGCGTCCGGGCCAGGCTGCACTTCCCATCTGCCGCTCCCAGCCGATGATGAAGCGCAGCAGGGATCCTAAAGCAGACTCAGTCCCTGGAGACACGGGAAGCCTCTGATGGGTGACATTTTTTTTCTCTCGTAGCCAATCCCTTCTTCTTATTTTTCTTCTTTTTTTAATTGAGGTGACACTCATATAGCAAAATTAATCACTTTAAAGTGAACAATTCAGTGACAATTGGTACATTCACAGTGTTGTGCAACCATCACCTCTACCTAGTTCCAAAATGTTTTCACCAACCCAAAAGGAAACCCTGTATCCATTAAGCAGTCGCTCCCCATTCCTCCTTGCCCCAGCCACCCCAAAACCACCAATCTGCTCTCTATCTCTACAAATTTAATTATTCTGGATATTCCATATAAATGGACTCATACAATATGTAAGCTTTTGTGTCTGGCTTCTTTCATTTAGCATGTTTTCAAGGTTCATCCATGTTGTAGCTCGTCTTCTTTAGGGCCGAATCACATTCTGTTGTACATATATACAACAATTTGTTTATTCATTATCTGTTGATGGACGCTTGGACTGTTTCTCCCATTTTGCTATTGTGAATAGTCCTGCTACGAACATGCGTGTACATGTATTCAATTCTTTGGGGTATACACCTAGGAATAGAATTGCTGGGTCATTTAGTATATATTTAACTTTTTGAGAAACCATTAAACTATTTTACACAGCAGCTGAACCATTTTACGTTGCCACCAGCAATATACAAGGGTTCCAATTTCTGCACATCCACATCAACACTTGTTATTTTCCAGTGTTGTTTTTTTTAATTGCAGCTGTCCTATTGGGTGTGAAGTGGTACCTCACTGTGATTTTGATTTGCGTTTCCCTAATGGCTAATGATGTTGAGCATCTTTTCACGTGCTTGTTGGCCATTTGTATATCTTTTTCAGAGAAATGTCTATTCAAATCTTTTGCCCATATTTTAATCAGGTTATTTGTCTTTTTATTGTTAACTTGTAAGAATTCTTTATATATTCTGGATACAAGTCCCTTATCAGATATATAACTTGTAAATATTTTTTCCTATTATGTAGATTGTCTTTAGACTTTCTTGATAGTGTCCTCTGATGCACAAAAGTTTTTAATTTTGATGAAGTCCAATTTTCTATTTTTTCTTGTATTGCATGTGCTTTTGTGTCATTCTGAGAATCCGTTGCCAAATCCAAGGCCATGAAGATTTACCCCTATGTTTTCTTCTAAGAGTGATGGCTGACTTTGAGTCGAAGACTCCATGAATGCTTTTTCAAAGCTTCCTTAGACCCAGGGCAGTCTAGGATGCTTCCATCCTACCTTTCCTTCCTCTCTCCTTCACTCAGGGTCAAATTTGCATCATGGTCCGAGAGCCCTCCCAGCCTTCCCCGGCCAACTCTAGTTTCTATCACTTCCCTTAATGGTATCCTTGCACATTTAGTTCTGTCTTAGGATCCAGACTAAAACAAGATAGAAAGATTCCATTTAAATACTGGGAAATATTTCAAAATTTGTCAATATTTACCAAGAGTATTATTAATTCAATTTCTAGGATTCTATCTTCAGCAAAACTGGTAATCAAAGATACCACACAAAGTTTAAGCTTAAGTAGAAGGCGGTTCCGAATAATCCGCATTGTGGTTCAGAGTCTGGCATTCTGCTGAACATCTAGATGAGGCTGGTGACCTGACCCTTCTCCTACATACGTTTGCACGAATCGATGTGGTAGGGAGGAGTAGCAACTCTTGGAGATTTGGGTGCTTACGAGTCTGGGCCAAAGGCTGCTAACAGCGAATATGGAGGAAGATAAGCTTTCCCTGTCCGCATGGAATATGTGGGCCTGGTGTTGCTCGGAGTGAAGGCTGGAGGGCACCGTTGCCACCTCCAGAGATGGACTCATTGAGAGGATCAAGACACGGTGCCTTTGTCAGGGGTCAGCTTGTCACAGAGGACTCCAGCAGCATGGTCACGCTGAAGACCCTCCCTTAAAGGACTTGTGTGTAAAGAGACACCCATTAGGAGGATGAAAAAAGAAAAAGCGTGTCAATGTTCCCAAGCACATGCAAATCACCCCCTGGAGTCTCCCAGGAGAAGACTTTGAAGAGAAGTTCAAGGTTGAGGACAACTGATGGGGGCTGCTGAGCCTCCAGAATGAGGTTACTCTATTCATTAGGGTACTTTGGGCTGCAAATGACAGAAACCTGTTCCCAGCTGGCTCAACACTCAGGACTTTTATTATTTTACTCAGAGAAGTCCAGCAGCCAAGCAGCTCCTTGTGGCACACTTCGAGGCTTCAGCCTGGCTTCTCCACCATTCTCCTGGCCATCCTCTCTGTGCTGTCTTGTCTCTGGCCTGAGACTGAAGGTCCAGGAAGAGATGGACCTCCCTTTTCTGGAGGCTGTCATGCCCTAGATGAAAAAAAGCAGACTCTCCTTTTTTCTAGAAGTAGGAAAACTTTTCCCAGAAAAACAGCTGATGTTCCCCCACATTCCGTTGGCCAGAACCATATCTCAAGGTACAGTCCCACTCGCATTTTGCTTAGACTAATCAGGGTCTACTCTGAAGCTGAGGGTGGGATTTACTTCCAGTTAATCAGGTGAAGAAGGGGAGAATTGTTGACTAAAAGCAGAGATCTATTAGATAAAGGAAAAAGTGGATTTGGGGTAGACTACCAATAGAGCTCACTGCCTGACTAACTTTAATGTTACCTCATTTGAGGCTTGGAAATATGGGTTGCATTCACGGTAACCAAACATCTGGAACAGCCTAAATGTATGCACGGATGATTGCAACAGCTTCCCTGGAGTGACCCCTTTCTTCCTCTTTTGCACCCCTACCATCTATTTATTCTCCACAAGTAACCAGAGCCAAGCTTATACAACAGAGACGAGATGCCACTGTTCAAAACCTTCCAATGGCTTTCCATTCACTGGGAAAATATCAATATTAAACACAGCACTGATGACGACAGCTAACATGCTTTGCCCACTGGGACTACACTATCCGGCTCCAGCCTCCTCTCTGACCCACACTCTGCTGCTCCCTCACTGGTCATTTTGCTGTTCCCTGAAAATATCAAGCTCTCACCCATCTCAGGATGTTTGTACTTGCCGTTCTCTCCGTCTGGAATGCTGCTCCTACCCAAGTTACTTTGCATTGCTTAATCCTTCATTTCATTCCAGTCTTTGCCCAATTGTCGCTCCCTCAGAGCAGCCTTCCCTGATTACCTTACCTCAGATACCCTATTCCCCATCACTCTTCAAACCCCTAACCATACTTCATTTCTCCCTAGTATTTTTAATTGAGAAATATATCATACATACAGAAGAGCATAAATGTAATGTTGACAATTAAAACAACAATTTTAAGTGAGTACCATCGTGCCCTACGCCCAGATTAAGGAACAGAAAATCGCCAGTACATTCTGCTCTTTCCCAGTTGCATGCTTCTCTCTTCTTCCCAGAGGTATCCATATCCTGACTTTTAAGTTAATCATGCTCTTGCTTCTCCGAAGTTTTAACTGCTGTGTATGTATCCCCAATTGTATATTTGTTTAGTTTTGAAAAACTGAGTAGCAAGCACAAAATTATTTGTGTAAGGAAAGGTATTGTCACTGTTAGATGAACGCTCCAAAGAGATGAGTGATGTCAGCTTCCCTGTGAGTCTGCAGGAGCCCAGGGCTTCCTACAGGGCACCTGGCTGGGCTGAGGTGTGGACCAGGTACTGGGTATCCAGCAGGAAGATGGTCATAGGGACTGCGCTGCTCTGTATTTTCTTCTTCCAAGCTCACCATGACCTCCACCTCATAAGGGTAGATAAAGCAGAACGCTTCCGTCTGATGGAATCAATGTCCTCAGCTGATCCAGACAGCAGGGCATGGAAAGGCATAGAAGGAGGAATGATGGCTCCCCAATTTTTGTCTCTAGCCTGGGCTTCTCCCTTACACTCCACACTCAGAGATCCACTTGCCTACTGACATTTCTGCCTCAATGTGTAATAGTCATCTTAAATTCCATAGGTCCCACACCATGTTCCAGTCTTCTTTCTTTCTTCTCTTGGAGTTGTCCATAACTCATCACCAATTCCTCTCTTTCATATTATACCTCTAATTTCTTGGCAAATCCTATTAATCCCACTCTAAGTTTTATTACCAGAATCTGATCTTCTTTCACCATGTTTCCTTCCTCCACCTCCCCAACCTGCCAATAAACCCCTCCTGGATTATTTCGATAGCCTTTAACATATACTATCCATGAGGTCAAGAGTTTTGTCAGTTTTGTTTACTATTTCCTTAGAGCCTAAAATGTTGCCTGACACATAGTAGGCACTTACTACATATTGATCAAATGAATGAATCTATTGTACTAGGCACTTAGTGAAACTTTTCATTCTGGAAATTCGTATCCATCAATTCCAGGAAATTAAAAAAATATATATTGCATTGATTATCCCCTCCCCTCTCTTATCTCTGTCCTATTTTTCCAGAAATTTCATTATTCAGGAGTTGAACAACCTGGAATTGTCCTCTACTTCTATTTCCATATCATCTTTTTCCTCTACTTTTGGGAGAATTTTCTCAACTCAGTCTTTCAACCATTTCTTTGAGTTTTTCATTTCTGCTATCATGTTTTTAACTTCCAGGAGCCCTTTTTGGTTCCCTTGATTTTTTTCCTTTAACAGCTGTACTTGTCTTATGATATAAGGTCTTCACTCATCTTTCTGAGACTATTACTGATAATTTTTTGTTTTGTTCTTTTTGTTTTTAAAGATTGGCACCTGAGCTAACAACTACTGCCAGTCTTCTTTTTTTCCCCCCAAATCCCCCTGGTACACAGTTGTATATATTTTAGTTGTGGGTCCTTCTAGCTGTGGCATGTGGGACGCCACCTCAGCATGACCTGACAAGTGGTGCCATGTCCGTGCCCAAGATCCAAACTGGTGAAACCCTGGGCTGCCAGCCAAAAGAGAGCATGCAAGTTCAACCACTCGGCCACAGAGCCGGCCCCTGTTCTGTTTTGTTTCGAGAATTCCTGTTGCTTCTTGATCTCTGTGTTATTCCCGATGACTCTCCTATTTTGGGGGTCATCAGGTGGCTGTTAATCCTTGGTGTCTGCTAATGACTTAGAGTTCAGTCTGTAAGGCTGTGTGGAAGCTCTGGCTGTACGAGTGGGCTAGTTGACTGTGAGTTTCACTCTGCAGTGGTCTTGGTGGGTCTATTGTTGAGGAGCCTCCAATGTCAGTATCATTTTTTCCTCTTGGGCTGAAAGATTTCCCAGTCTCTTGCCTTGAGGATAAGAGTCTGGCTGTTGATGTTCTGGGAGCCGATGGGAGAACTGGTAAGGGTGGGGCAGGGACAGTTTTAGCACTCAGCATGCACTAAGCACTGGACTACCTACTCTTCCTGTTCTCAGAAGGGCACTGTCTCGTGTCTTCTCGTCCAGCGGTCCTCTTCAGAAGACAACCCTCCAGTCTTCTTTTCTGATGGGGCAGGGCAGGTGCTTGCTGGGAGTGGAGTGGGTGTGAGGGACTCAGGAGGGAACTGCTTCTCACTTGTGGTTTCACTTGTCATTCTTACTTTAACTTTCCTCCATCAGCCCCAGTTCCAGAGACACCGGGTGCCTCCAGTCCCTGTGACTTGTGAGAGCTCTGTGATATAAACTGAGTAGACTTTGGGATTCAGCTTGCTTAGTTTTTCAACATTTATCGTTATTTGTCTCTCTAATTTACAACTTGTAAATTTTAGTTTTGTTCTTCAGGATTCTACAAGGTGATGTCTTAGAAAAATCAGGTTATGTGATTTTAGTGATATTTCCAGAGAGATTAAATTGGATGCCAGTGTTTTATTAACCTAGAGCTCCCTGCTTCATCTTTTTTCATACAGCTGTCATAACTTGACACTGTATTATATATTTAATTGCTTATTTAAAAAAATGTTTCCCATTGGAATGGTAACTCTGAGGACAAAAACTTGATCTGTCATGTTTATTGCTATATTGCTAATACCCAATATGAGTAGGTGCTCAACAAATATATTAGAATAAATGAATGTCCAAAAAGGGAATTGTTATATATATTATGGTACATATATGGGGTGGAAAATTATGCAGTCATTAAAGATGTTTCTAGTAAAACACCATAATATAATGCTGAATGAAAATCACACTTTACAAATCTAAGATATGATATGATTCCAATTGTGTTAGGTAGGTAGATAGACAGACAGATGACAGGGTTCAAATAGAGTGAATTTTGACAATGATTCTCTCACTCTTACAGGATTATAGCTAGTTTTTATTTTCTCTGCAATACTTTCCTATATTAAAAATAAATTCTACAAAAGATATCTGTAACTTATGGTCAGAATAAAAGAAATAACATTTTTAAAAGTTAACTGCATAAGCACTAACTGGGGACATCCTGCCTCGCAAGCTGCAAGACCACACCGTGACTCTGACGCTAACCATCCAGAGTTAGTGCAGGCTCGAGGGCACAGCCTGCAACAGGACTATCCTCATTTCAGATACCAGCTGCAAGTTTGGGGCTCCCCAGCCACCCACACTTCTGACCACTGGCTACAAATCTGGAGGTTCCCATGATCCCCTCAGGTTTGATAATTCACTACAACAGCTCACAGAACTCAGGAGAGTACTATGCTTATGATTACAGTTTTATTATAAAGGATACAAATCAGGACCAGTCAAAGGAAGAGACACATAGGGTGAAGTCCTGGAGAATTCTGAACACAGAGCTTCCACGCCCTCTCCCTGTGGAGTCAGCATACATCACCTCCTGGCACACTGATGCTTTCACTGCCCAGCAGGCTCACCCAAGCCTCAGTGTCCAGAGATTTTACAGTGTTTGGAGTTTTCACTGGGATTTCACTATGTAGGCACAATTGACTGAATCATTGGCTACATGACTGAATTCAGTCTCCAGCTCTCCTCCCCTCCCAGGAGGTCAGGCTGGCTCAAAGTCCCAATCCTCTAGTCATACGATTGGTCTTTCTGGCATGACCAGTGCCCATCCTGAGTCACCTCGTTAGCGTAAACTCAGGTGCGGCTGAGGGGTCCCCCATGAATAACAAAGACACTTCTATCACTGAGGAAATTCCAAGAATTTAGGGATTACCTTCCAGGAACCAGGGACAAACTTCATCATACAACATGAACACATTACGTAAAAATTTCTTGGGGTTTTAGGTTCTCAATATAAGTCTGCAGTGTTTTATGGCACGCAAAAGCAATAAAAATAGCAAAACCAAAAACCAATATCGGCCTCAATGTGGGAACACATTGTGTTGGTTTGCTAGGGCTGCCATAACAAAGCGTGTGGCTTAAACAACCCATATTTGTTTTCCCACAGTTCTGGAGGCTGGAAGTCTGAGACCAAGGTGTTGGCAGAGTTGCTGTCTTCTGAGGCCTCTCTCCTTGACCTTAGACAGCCGTCTTTTCCCTCTGTCTTCGCGTGGCTTTCCCTCTGTAGGTGTCTGTGTCCCGATTTCCCATTCTTATAAGGACACTCAGAATGTTGGATTAGGGCCCACCCTAATGACCTCATTTTAACTAAATTGTCTTTTAAAAGACACTATCTCCAAAACACAGGCACATTCCGAGGTACTAGGGGGTTAAGACTTCAACGTATGATTTGAGGGGGTCACAATTCAGCCCATAACACTCCGCCATCTGGCCCCCCAAATTCACGTCCTTCTTGCATATAGAATACATTCACCCAACCTAACATCCCCAGAAGTCAACCCATTCCAGGATCAAATCTAAGAGCAAAATCTCACCTAAATACCATCTAAATCAGGTACGGCTGAGACCTGAGATATGATTCATCCTGAGGCAAAATTTCCCTCTAGTTGTGAAGCTGTGAAACCAGACAAGTTATGCACTTCCAAAATACAATGATGCGTCAGGCATAGGATAGGCATTCCCATTCCAAAAGGGAAAAATCAGAAAGAAGAAAGGACTCATGGGTCCCAAGTAAGCCCAAAACCTAGGAGGGCAAATTCCATTAGATTTTAAGGCTCAAGAACTGTCCCCTTTGGCTCCATGCTTTGTCCTCCAGGCCCACAGAGATGGTCTTGCTTTTGGGCTCACCAGTGCAGCAGCCAGACCCCTCTGGAACTAAGGAGGAAACAGCCCTGGTCCTGGGTTTCTTGAATTCACAAGTAATTTTAGAAAAGAATAGTAACAAACAAATTTCCTCTGTGCTTTAGTTCAGCTGCAGGAAGGGAGGAAATGGCCTTTTTAACACAAGGGCCCATGTCTACCATAGAGGGAAGACACTAAGACCCAATGGTCTCTAAGGTCCAGTTTCCTCATCCCCAAAAGATGGATATTGAACTCCAAACTCTGTTCCAGGAAAAAATATGGTCTGTAGAAAAAATATAAAGAAAGGCAGTAACTTTCCCAAGATGTTAAATATCAATACAGGGTTCATCCTAAGAGGTGATGAAGAGACCACAGTCCCCAGGTAAGCAGAGCTAAACAGACAGAGTAGGGAACATGGGATGCTGGCTGCGATCACAGTCCCCCTGGCTCATCTTACCACCCTTTGTCCCAGTCTTGGGGAAGGTACTCTGGGGACAGCATGAAGGAGGGTCATAATACATGGGTGTGATTTCTGTGACGGGGAGCATAGAGTTAACAGTGCACTTTCTTGGCCTACCTTCGTGACTTCTTCTATTTACATCTTTCCTAAGAGATGTATTTTTATTTTATTTTAAAACATAGCCTCAGGAAAATCTCTCTCATCTTAGGCAATAACCCCCAGTCAGTGCTTGCCAATACTTAATTGAATGTGTTCTTTCATACCTCTCAGCCAAATTCACAGATTCATAGCAACTGGGGATTGCAAGGAATTTACACAAAGTTTCCCTCAGGGCGCAGCTTTGTGATCACACAGATCTGGGCTCTATTTGGCTATCTATTTGCAATGTGACCTTGGAAACTTACTTGACCCTTTAGTCTCCATTTCCTCATTTACAAAATGGAAATAACAATATCTCCCTCAACAATGATACTGTATTATTCTGCTGTCATAGCGCCCAGCAGCAATTACAAGTGTACTTTCTGGGCACAGAGATATTTCTCTATGACTTTTGAGAACTCTGTCCTGGAAGCTTTGAGACTTCTACAAGTATATTCACCCACTGGGCTTTTTGCATCCTTCTCAGTTTGACACAGAGCCTCAAAGTGTTCACTCAATGCTGCCTTTCTCAGGGCACTTCATTTCCAGTAGGCTCAGACTCCAGCCACATCTCACTGGTACGTCTAGTGTCTTCTCTCCGGCCCAATTGTGTTGATAGAATTTGTTGGTAAAAAAGAAAAAAAAAAATTTCAGAATTGTAGTATTTAGTAAATGGTATCAACAGCTTGATTTGTGCTGTCTTTCTACAAGGAAATGGATGGATGGTTTTTCTACTTTTTTTAATTGGAAAATACAGGAGAATGATTAAGGCTGAAAATGAGAGGGAAAGAAAGAAACAGCAGGCTAAGATGGACTTGCAGCTGAAGGGCACTTATTTCGCTTTTTCTTGACAATTCCTCTTCTTCCCTTGCTCCCCCCCCCCACCTCCTACTTTAAATGAGCACTGTTTGTGACCCTTTTTGCCATAAAAAAACTCACAAGAAAAAGATAGGGCTTTTAAGCGCTGACTTTCCTCAAAATGTCCAAAAGAGAATTTAAGCTCATTTCAAGACCAAAAGTGCATATTGATCAAAAGAATGACAATTCACTATCTTAGAGTTCTGAGGAAGAGCAGATACCTCAAGGCAAAGCAGTGGGGCCAGCCTCAGCCACAGCCTTGTAAGGCAGCTGCATAAGGTGGAGAAAATCTAGTTCAAGACAACAGCTTCCTTCAGCCCTAGCATTTGTTTCATCCTTACATAAAATTAAAAACAAACCCAAGTTTTTCTCCAAAAGGCCTGTCTAGGTGCAAGCCAGCTTCAAACAGCCCTAAGCCCTAAAATGTCCTTTGCCTACAGACCAGATAGTTCAAGGAAGCTGAAAAGTGCCCCGGAGAAGATTTTGCCTGGGAACTTTAACTTCCCATTCCATTTGACTTTTGGTCTTTAAAATACAGGTCAAATCAATGAATTTAATGAAGGCCGTTTAACACAATGGCTTCGCCTTGCATTTTGACCCACATAAAGGGGAGGCAGTCCAGGTCACAAAGCTTTAGCAGAACTTTAAGTAGTTAGTACACAAATGTGACAGAACGTTTAGAATCTCAGAGACTTGCAAGACCTATTGACAAGCAGTTAAAAGTATTTGAAATAGCTGCATGAGTGAACTTTGATAAGGTAGCGCTATTGTCTTCCATTGTCTCTTTCTCTTCATACGAAAACTCCCCCAAAAGAACAAGAGCCAATGAATGTGAAATGTAGTGTCAGTTTTACTGGACTCTGGACGCCTTTCAGCCCTGTGGACTTTTTGTGGTGAGTTCATGCTATTTAAAAGTATTCTTCCCTCCAAGTGTCAACTCTTGCAAATGGCGACTTTTCAGTCCGCTACCCACCCAAGTCTTTTCCAACTGCTTTCACGCCATGAATAGCTCTTTAAGTTAAAAGAAGTGAAGATTAATTTCAGGATTTTTGCTTCTTCTTGCCACTTGGATTTTTTGAGAGGGAATGCATCATCGCTCATCCTTTGACTCAGTGGAGGGGTGAGTAAGCCATGAGGGGCAATGAGCCACGTTCCTCTGAAGCCTAAAGGCTTTTCCCTTCACGCCAAGGGTAGGGGCAGGCAGCTCTGTTCCAGAAAGCTGCTGATCACCTTTAAACCTGGGAGAGATGAGGAGACTCAGTAAAATCTGACGAAGTGTCAAATTCTAAAGAAGCGTGTGGAGACATTGAGGGGAGAGACTTTTCAACGGAAAACACCTCCTTAGGAAATAGTGTGAGCCAGTCCCTCCATCCCAAGAAAGGCTTGTTTCCAAGGATCCTCTGTACCTGTCTTTATACATATTTTTACCAGCAAACATCCATTTTTCCAAGCTGTGTCTAAAATATCAGTTCCCAGTGGGGCTCCGCCATTGTTTGAAAACATCCTCGGCCGGTTGGTAAGTTGCGTGGAAACAGTGGTGGGATGCGAAAAGTCTACAAAGACCTCGTCTAAAGAGCCATGTGTTGGTTTCACAGGGTTTCATAGTTCTAAGATTTGCTAAATATGCTTTGGGGGGTTTTCTCAGTAAATCTCTATAGATAGATTTTATTGTATTTTACCCTTTTGTCTGTTTTTTTGTGTTTGAAATTTCTCCCTTATTCATTGACCAGTAACTTTCTGTCACCCATCTTTGACTTTTCTCCTTACATCTGCATTTAAGCTGTCATTTACTTCTGCTGTTCCCTCCTCTCAATATCTGACAGCCCAAGCCTTCATGCGCTTTTATCCCTTTGTGTTGGCATTATGACATAACCTGTGCAAAGTGGCCCGGCTCCCCAATTCTTGTATGTAAAATTTGCAACATTTTTTGAGACGGGTCAGTGCCCATTTTGGGGATCCTTTTCTTTATCTGAGTACCGTGTTAAAACTTTTTGCAGATGTGGCCTATTCAGGAGCAGGCTGCGGCTGCATGCAGAGATGGGGAAAAGAAGAAAAGGCCTTCCTATTTTGTGATTGCCATAGTAACTCAAACATTGCCAGTGTGTTTGCTGGTCCGGCCGGCCCGCAGCCTGCGAGCTTGATTTCCTATGCAATCTAGCCCTCTACTGGAGACCATGGCTCGTATGACACAGGGCGACACAGAGGACAGTGTGCTTGTTAGGCCTGAAATTAAGCATTTCACTTTAAAATAATACCCATTTGTATCCATTTTGTTCAACATAACAACAGCTGCTGTCCCTGGAATGACAGACTTGCCTTTTTAACCAAAGCTTCATATGACATTTATGAATGAGGCCCGTTCCATTCATTTGCAGTTTGAATTCACAGTGGTTATTTTTACTGGTTTTTTTCCCTTCCTCAGCATATGGGTGAAATTCAACATGATTCAAGTAATTATATACACAGTTCATGAGGAGGAAAAAGCCTGCTTTGTTTGTATCATCTCTTTTAAACTAGTTAGTGGGCTTTAGTTCTTTTTTTTTAAGAAGGCAAAATATAGAAGACAAATTGGTGGTAACTTTAAAAATGTTGATTGCCTCGAAACAGCAAGCAATAGTGAAATAACAGGCAATGTTGTCACCGGGTTTTGTTTATTCATTTTTGAATAAACAACTAAAAACATCAATCCAAATTTCTCGGTGGGAAAGGGGCAGAGAAATCCTGGGTAGACCCTCCTGCTGAAGTCATTAAAAAACTAAAGCTCCGAATTCTTGTTTTGCTTGCCAAGTGCTCAGGGCCCAGAAAAATGAACAAAACGGCAGGGCATCACCCAGGTGAACACGCCTGATCTGGCACAAAAGACCAAATGGCAGTCCTTTCAGAATACTCTGCAGCATCACAATATTGCTAGTATTAAGAAAAATAATCAATGTTGTCGCCACATTAACCAATAAATGCAGTGTAAGGGTCACGTGTGAATAACAGCTACATTGGCAGCTCTCCTTGGCTTCCTCCTCATCTTCCTCCTCTCCTTCTTTCTCTTCTTCTGGACCACCACCACCACTATCATCATCATCAGATTTACTAAACTCTGGCAAAAGCTGCCACTTCTCATATCATATCACCAAAAGCCTTCTATCCCAACTTGAGAAATGGAGAAGCAATAAGAAATCAACCCATTTGAGCCTAATTCTCAATTTGAAAACCATTCAGCTAACAACAAGATTTGGTCCCACGAAGTCAATGTCACTTAACAATGCTTCCCTAATCTGAAAACGAAAAGAATCTAAAAGGATGATTTTCTTAATCTGGAAGTATTTATCTCTTTCAACATGTAGAGACATGTAGAAATTAAAACATTTGTCTCAAGTTATGAAGTTTGGACAACGTACTCAATCCTCACTCCGTAGCCCCAATTTGTAGAAAATAAGATTGTAAAGCAGCATCAGTAGGAGCAATTTCAATGGAAACCATCTTTCTTGAAGACCCACAGCATTTTTTCCCCAACTTTTTCAAAGTTATCTATTTCACAGAAAAAAATCATTATATCAGCACAAGCTATAAATTTAGGCAGGAAAACCTTTCTCCTTAAACTCACATGATGGTTTTGATTTTTGTAAGAAATTGATTAGGTATATTAATATATTTAAGCAACAATAAATGATCAAGATTCCACTCACCAGAAAATATGTGTGTGTGTGTATGCACACGTACAACATATCCAGGCTATAATAAGTCAGATGTAAAGTCAGGAGTAGAAAAAAATTCTATATCTAAAGTGCTTAGAGTTGAGTTTGGCACATGGTAAGCACCATAATGTGCTACTTATTTTTATTATCCTAGTAACTTTATCCATTCATTTCTTCAAACTTCACTTGAAACCAAAATGGGATGGGTAATACTTGTGAAAAGTAAACTCTCCAATAACTTATCTACTTAGGAACCAATGAAATTCTTAAATTACTTTTGAACTGTGCACACATTAGTAGATATTTTTCATTCACTCATTCCTTTATGCAGAAACTTTATAGACTAAGTGTAACTCAGTGATAGGAATTGAGGCCAAAAGTTGAAAATAGCCCAGAGACTCACTGAGCATCCACTGCTGTGGGAGTCGGCCGAACAAACAGACACTTCCCAGCAGTGTGGCACCAATGACCGGAGTGTGTTCACGCGTGGAGGGAGCGCCTGGCTGTGTAGACAGGAAGAACAGAGCTCAGCTCAACCTAGAGGGTAGTCGCAGCTTGAAACTTGGATCGTTTGGGAAGAACAGAAAACAGGACTGATGGAGAAAAGTACTCTAGGTAGATGAAACCAAATGCGCAAAAGCCTGGAGGTGTGAGAGAATAGGAGGCTTTCTGGAAATAAAGAAATCAGGAGAGCTGGAGTATTCTTTAGTATTTCCCCCAAATTTTCTAAGTAAATCATTAATTTATGCAGCAAAGATTTACTGCATTCATATTATAAGCAAGTTACTTTGTTACTAGAATAAAAAAAATCACATTCTCTGCCATCAAAAGACTCCCAATCTGCCATTTAAATTCTAATAAAGAAAAAATTGCATTCCAAAATTAAATAGAAAATGTCTTTGGGTTTTCTGCAGCCTAGCTTTCTTGCACTCATTTACATGATTGAGGATTGACTACGGTCACTCCTAACTATGGAGTGACATTTTGCTATCTGTCATTTGAAAACGTGTTGTGTCCCTGGTGAGCCATCCCTTCTATGTGATGCATGTGATTTCTGTGTGTGTGTGGGGGGGGGGCATCTTTCGGGTGGGGATTTGGGCAGGACCACGTTTCTGAGGCTATGAGGAAGCCTCAGGAACAGGGGTGGGACGGAGCATCGCCAAAGCCAGCCTGCCGTGGGAGAGGATGAGCAGCACGTGGTATGGTCAGACTCCAGCCTCTTCTCTCCAGTCAATGTTTCTCTCTCTGTCTGCACTCCTCAGACATCCTGTCCTCCAGCTCCCCACCCCAGCACAGCCACACACCCCTCACTTCTCTATGCAGAGCCTCTTCAGTACTCATGGGTTTAGTGTAAGCAATATTATTCCCAACTTGTTGCTGTGTTGTTTTGTGATTGCTTTTGTTACTTCAGTTTCACTTGGGTTAGCCCAGCCAGACCAGTGCTACTCTGCAGGGCTCTGGCAGAAGATCTCATTTCACACACTTTTCGTATCACACCACCAAAAGCCTTCCCTCCCAACTTGAGAATTGGAGAAGTAATAAAAACAACCTATTTGAGGCTCCTTCTCAATTTGCAAATTCACTTCAGCTAACAGCAAGGATTTGACCCTATGAATTCAATGCCACGTAACAAGTTCTACTCTGTGCTCAGGATGAGTCCAGGTTATGGGATGGAGCGCGGGACAGGGGCTCAGAGAGGTGTAGACACAACCCTGTGACACACTTGCACAATGGCGTGCATAGCACTTACAGAAATTGTCATTTAAATAATGATTTGGGTCAATGTTTGTACGTTCTCTGTGTCCCTCTCTAGAACATAAGCTCCTCGAGGGGAGGTCTCTGTTCTGTGCTCTATCCATAGGGCTGAGCGAAGTGCTAAAAACACAGTAGTCACTCAACCAGTATTTGCTGAACAGACGAGTGGGTGCATCCGGCAATACCTGCTCCTTCGACCCTTCTGAGGTCCTTCCAGCAGCCACAAGGCCACCTCTTAACCCCACTGCGATTGTCTCTGGACCAAACAGATACCCACCCAGGTCTTTCTTGGGCCACCCAAAGTGCCTGCTGTTATAGAAAGGCGACATCCATCTCCACTTCCTATTTGAGTCACAGAGATACCAGGTTTTCCCCACTCTGCATACTTCCTAGACCCCTCTGCAGCTCTGGTCCCATCTGTTCTAAACTGTGACATGCCAGTGGCCATGATAGCTAAGATAAAAGCACTCTGTCCATTTTGACAATTCTTACTCGTCTGCACTGTCTCTAGACCAGCGGTTCTCAGCCCTGGAAATGCTTCAGAATCAGCTGAGGAGCTTGAACAACTCCTGAGGCCCAGGTTGTACCGCAGGCTGATCAGATCAGAATCTCTGGAGGCTGGACCCTGAACTCAATACTCTTTAACGTTCTCTACATGATTCCAATATGTAGCAAAGGTTGGGAACCCCTTCTCTGGAGGGTTGTCATAAGCTCTCCCTACTGGGCTTAGAATTCTAAGAATTCTGTGATCAGAAGCCCTCAGTGAGCTGGGACGCGGCCGGTCATTTGGTTTATACCTTCTCTCCCCACAACGTCCCCAAAGAGCCGTGAATTGGACCTTTTCTCTCTGAGCTGGATTGGCTTTGGGAAGCAAATGACTGTCCCTATAAAGCTTGAAGCCACTTCTTTGGGATAGAAGTTGGAGGTTCAAGAAACGTGGAAGCAAATGAGGAAGGTGGATGCAAAGGGTAAATTTGGGCAGTGGGGGATAGAGCCCGAGAGGCAACAAGATAAGCAGCCCCAAGAGAAAGGCTGCCTAGTGGACCAGGACACAGAGCCTGGGACCTGTGTGATCTCCCTCGACCAGTGGCAGCTGTAATTGTAACCGCACTTACCTGGACTTCCCATGCTGTGGGCCCCAATGCGGTCACTGTGAGAGGAAATGGTGTGAAGGGCTCATTGCCTCTACCTGCTGACAGGGCTGTCTGGGCATCAAAGGTGGCAGAGTCTCACCCGGGCTCATGGGCAAGTCTGTTCTTTCTGGGGCACCTGCCCTGTCAGGTACTCCTGTCTCTTGCCCACCATGCTGCGTACATCCTGCGGCACCCTCACCGATATGCTGACCTTTTAGGTGTCAGAGCTGCAGGATGGCCATGGCAAAGGCATGGACGGGGACCTTGGCAGATGGCAGTGATTTTCAACTTTTCACAGGGGCCTCTGAGCCTAAAGCAATTTGGGGGACCCCTTGCTGAGGGAAGGCTGAGTGGGGAGAGCCCCAGTGTCTGAAACAGCCAGAGCAGCTCTGCTTCCAGGATCTTTTATGTCAGGGTCCGTCTTAGATTTCACGTTTACAAAGGCTTCCTCTGCTAAGCTCAAGTTTGCAATCCTAAGGTACCCTCTCCACTTAGCGGGGGCAAAGTCAAAACGCTGACTCTTATTGTGGCTTTTGGAGTATGCCTCCCAACTTCCCAAATTCTTTCTGTTTCTATGAATTTGACTACGCTAGGTACCTTGTAGAAGTAGAATCCTACAGTATTTGTCCTTTTGTGACTGGCTTATTTCACCTAGCATGATGTTCTCAGGGTTCATCCATGTTGTAAAATATGCATGTACCACAATTTGTATATCCATTCACCCACTGATGGACATTTGGGTTGCTTCCACCTTTTGGCTACTGTGAATACTGCTCCTGGGGACAGGGGCACACGTCTTACTCTTAAGCAGACTTCTATAACCATTAGAGGCCCATTCCCCATGCCGCTGGCTCTCTTCCTGCCACTCCACTCTTGGCACACAGTGCTCTTCCTCTCCTAGTCTCACGGTCTGAGCCGCTGCCAGCGCGGCGCAGAGACAGGACCTTGTGCTGCAGTGGTCCGCCGGCTTCTCTCTGGCCAGGCTCAGCATCGCCTCCTGACCAGCCTCGGCTCCCTCCTCACCAGGTAACCGGGCCCCCACACATTGCCCCTGCTCCCTTCAGCAGCGCCCTGCTCAGTGCAGAAAGATAACAGCATTTGTTCCGGCCTAACTGACCACCCAGATGGGAGGAACCCACAGAATTCACATGTAGAAACAGTTAAAAAAATTAACCCTAAAACTCTCCCAAGCAGATAATGAAATGGGAGTGATTCTGTCCCCAACTCTTCCCCTTTTCTTTTCTTTTTCTTCTTTGCTTCTGCAAAAAGCCACAAAAGGGTTAAATACTTTGCCACGAGGTGGGATAAACTTCTCAAATCCGTGGTGCCTTGATTGCCCCGCGCGCCTGAGCCGTGTGAGGGATGCCCCGCTCCTTTGTTGATTATAATGGCACATCTTCATTATTGTTCTAATACTCCTTTTAAAAAAAACACCCTAATCTTTCTCTGGTGCCAATGACCGCCACAATGCGGGACGTTTTATTTCTCTCCCCTCTGTCCTTCCCTTTACCCCCTACTGTTGCCATAGTCACGATGGGGTGATAGCGGTGCAGGGCCGATTCTGTACTGTACCGCCCCAAGCTTATTGTTTAAATCTGTATTATTCCACTGTTCTGAAGATTTACATTTTTAATGGCTCATTTATGTAATCCCATAAATAAAGTAGCAAAAAAAGCATCCCACACAAACGAGTGAATCGGAGTTTGAAAAAGGCTCCTGAGGAAGGTCAGCCAGGGTCTCAGCTGCGGGGCCTTGATTGGGGTGGCTGGTGTAGCCAGGGTGGCAGTGGGCTTAAGACCACCCAGTCAGCGCCAAAATGGGGCATTACCAAGGAATAGCAGGATGGTGCTGGAGTTCAATCTCCCTATTTATCGGAGAGCACAGTTCTACTGCCGACTCCATTCGAGTCGGAGACTCATTTACCTTATTGCTTTGACAGCTGCACCTCTCTCCGGCAGAGAAGTTTCTGCGATTAGCTTTTTCCCTCCTAGCAGCTGATGCTGTGTTTCCCCCCACCCCTCCTTTCTTCTTAACCAATATATTCCTGGGGCTGCTAAATTCTCTCTAAAGAGCCTGTGAATTCAAGCACCTGCCTCAAGAATTTATTTGACACGCTGAACAGAGATATAGTTTGAACAATCCCCCGTTAGGCTTCCCTGCGCCAGCTTCTCTCTTCGTACTCCCTCCCCTGAGGATGAAAAGCTTAGTGAACCTTAGCTCCTCCGGGGAAGTTCGGACTAATTAGGTGCACACGGCAAAAACGGCGAAATTGGAACGAATCAGCCTGTATCTAACAATCTCTCACACCCTGCCCAGCTTCAACCCAAAACCCAGAGTCCCTGTTCTCCACCTTGGTAGACATCTTGGCTCTGGGATACTTGTTTAACAGCCACTTTTTTTTTTTTTTTTGAGGAAGATTAGTCCTGAGCTAAAATCCGCCACCAATCCTCTTCTTTTTTTGCTGAGGAAGACTGGCCCTGAGCTAACATCCATGCCCATCTTCCTCTGTTTTATATGTGGGACACCTGCCACAGCATGGCTTGACAAGCGGTGCGTAGATCTGCACCCAGGATCTGAACCGGCGAACCCTGGGCCACCGAAGCAGAACGTGCGAACTTAATCTCTGCACCACCAGGCTGGCCCCTAACAGCCACTATTTAATGCTGTCACTTGAAACATTTTCGCTTCCAGATATTATAGCCACGGGCGACCATGGATTGGAGTCCCTAGCTTGCCCGCATCTCTGCAGTGGCCTCTGCATGGACCTGGACCTCCACGTCTGCGATTGTCTATCAGAAATGCACAGCTGTGGTTTGTAAGTGCTGGGACCGAGGCAATGGAAAAAGAGAAGGATTGTTGTGTTCTAAATGCACATAAATATCATAATATAGCCAAATTTAGTCAAAGTTAAATTGATTAAAACCGTAGTCCCAGAGCAAGAAAGCATTCAAGTCCCAACTTTCCTATTTTCCTGCCATGGAAAAATGACTTCTAAACTTTGTAAAATGAAGATTTTAACTTATAATCCCCATCTCAGGGGTTTGAGGGAAAGAGAAGTGCATTTTTCTGTTATACCTTCATAAGGGGAAGCACTGTGTAAGTCAAAGAAGAATCGTAGGATTTCTTGCCCATTTTTCGCAAGAAAGACGCGGAGGCAGGGAAGCTGGAGGCCTGGAACCAGAACGCTGGGCTCCTGTCTGACCAGAGCGCCTCCTCCCTGGGGAGCCTGCGGCCATCCACTCCCCAGGGTGCGGGGCCTGAGAAGTCACGCAGAATGACCCCTCCCACATGACACACGACATCTTACAGACTGAATGACAGAAGAACCTATCCCAGCCTCCCTCCCATCATCTGTGCAGCCCGTCTCCAAGGTACGTGAACGCCGTGGAATATGCACACACAGAGCATAAAGAGGACCCCCTAACTGTGGTTACTGTACGGTGATGGATGCCTCCAGTAGAGTGGGCATAAGCCAGTCTTCTCATTAGACTCACTGGGTTTTACAATATTTCCTATGGGAAACCTTTAAGCATCACTAATGGGGTTATCTTTCTTTAAAAGGGAGAAGGAAATTCCATAATGTTCTGCCTTTCATATAGAAAGGTGATGCTAATTTTTTTTTTTAACTTCATTATTGGGGATGAATTTGCCCTGAGTCATCTACAGGTCCTGTTGGTCCCTTTGTGACCATGGCCCAATGGTGAGCTGAGATAATTGTGTCTGAAAGAAGAGTGTCAAGCCAAGCCATGGAGTTGTGTCGCTTTTTTAAATCTTTTATTTATGGAGATTGAATTCATGGTCATGATCTCCTTACAGTGAGTTCTGACTAGCAGAATGAAAATACCCAGCTAGTCTTTACAAAATTAACATAAACTAAACCTTGAATTTAATAGATTGGGAAAATGAGTTGGTGCATCTATATGGCGCTATTCCTGGATATTTATCACTTTAATGAATCATGATGGAAATGAGCCAAGCATTTCTTGAGGATCCTGTAGCACCAAGGCCACAGATTATATCACTTTCAGTTCTTGAAATCACCTTCTCTGCATGAAGATTTCTTGGACTAAGCAAATCTATACCAGTCTCACTCCACCTAAACATAAAACCTCCAGGACATGGGTGTGCCTCCTGCTCTCAACACAGCTGCCTGAGCTGCGAAAGCAGCACCCTCCACCCCGCACGACAGATGCCAGGAACCTTAATAGTGCCTCGTGCTGGGGCTACTCAATCAGATGCTAAAGCTGTGAACTTGGGCCCAGGTGAGAAACAGGCCCTGGCTTCAGAAAACTATTTTTCTCTTCAGCAGTGCTCTTGCAACATTCTGGGTCATTTCAGCATCCAGGTGGATGACCCATTCAACACTTTGGCCTCCCAGTTCCTTGAGGTCTTCACTTGTCCTCTCCTTGTCCTCACCAAGAACTGTGCCACCTGCTGAATCACGTTTCCTCCTCGCCACTTCCCTCCCCTCTGGCTGGTCATTGACGCTAATACCTCATCCTCCAACATCTTCACCTCCAGTGGGATCTTAACTCTTTAACACGTCCCTGTCAGTCACTCCTGCACGCCCTCCTCCAGGGCAGACTCAGTGGTGTAGACTCTTGACTTTCTTCTCCTCCATTATAATTGTCTATATCACTGAGAGGAAAAAAGCAAACTCCAGTTAGCCCCAGCTTTCTGCCTTCTCTCGACTGGCACCTGAGCAGCTGAATGTGTCTTCAAGAAAGCACACACCCTGCGGCCAGTTCTCCCTTTAAACTGATTACCGCCAAGGGCACCGCCCAGCCATCTCACTCCATGTCTGGATCTGATTAGATTTATGCTCACCAAGCTGACTCTTTCACACATCCTCAGCCTTCCAGTCCTAGACACAGACCAACCCAGATATTGACCTAGCTTCGTATTACCATTATTTCATTGAAAAATAGAAGATTAAAAAAACCCTCATCTTCCCACAACCAAATCTTTCAGTACACCTCATCTGCCCCTGCATCCGCTACCTTCCATCTACTAAAGCCAACGCCTCCATTTGTACCAGAATTCCCCTCCCTCGTGCCTTTTAGGGTCTCGGCTCTTAAACTTTCCTCTTTCTCTCTTGCGTCACCAACTTCTCTTTCTTTAGTGGGCTATTCCCTTTAGCCTATAAATATGCTGTATCATCTTCTACCTTAAAAGAAAAATTACTCCACTCTATGCTTCTTCCAACTGTAATGCACTATTTTGGTTTCCCTTCGTAGCAGTTCTCAAGTTACCTATACTCACTGTCCTTACTTCCATATCTCCTATTTTCTCTTTATATCATCTCTTTAAGTCATCATTTTCCACTGGTCCTGCTCTCAACAAGGTTGCCAATGACCTCCATCTTGCCCAAATCAGTAATCTATTCTGTTATCCTCCAGAGAACATACATAGTAGGCACTCAATAAATATTTGTTGAATGAACGAATAAATATAATTCCCATCCTATTAGTTTACTGAATTCATGGTTGTACATTACAAAAAATAGATAAAATTTAATTTTTACACCATGCTAATGAATTTTCATGTACTTATTCATTTTTATAAGGTTTTGTGTATATTTAATCCATGGCAGCTTTTTTTTTTTTTTTTGCTGAGGAAGATTAGCCCTGAGCCAACATCTGTGCCAGTCTTCCTCTATTTCATATGTGGGTCACCACCACAGCCAGGCTGATGAGTGATGTAGGTCTGTGACCAAGATCCAAACCCACAAACCCAGGCCACCAAACTTAACCACTAGGCCATGGGGCTGGCCCCACATGTCAGCTTTTACATGTAAATCCCTAAAGCTATGATTCCTGACCTTGAAAAATTTTGAAAACATTTTTTTCTTTTTAACTTAAATGCTAAATTTCTAGGATAAAGTACTATTGATTGAAGACATGTTCTGATGTAATTTTATATCTGACCTCACGTACACAGAATTGGGCAAATCATAATCCAGAGTTCAAGATACTCTCATTATTTTCCATGCATGGCCTGCTTTAATTAGTTAATTAGTCAGGTTTAATCAGGTTTTAGTAATGTAGCAATCATTCATGAACCCACCACACAACGTGACGGTTATCGCGTGCTAATTTGACATACAAATTGTTCTAGTCATGGAGGATGAGAGAAGAGGAAAAAAAGGAAGGAACTAATATTGCCTTTGTACTTTGTATCAGACTCTATGCCGGCTACTTTATCTATGCTACTCAATCTTCACAATAACTCTGAAAAGTACGCATCATTATTCTGATTTTCCAGACTAGAAAACCGGCTCAGACAGACGGTTTGTCCAGGTTCTTACAGGAAGTACCAAAGCTGGAATCAGTGCTAGGTTTGTCCAGCTTCAACGCATCGGCTCCTTCTCTACTTGCACCCTGCCCCGTGGAGGGAGGGCAGCAACACACGTCAGGGGGCTGACCTGGCGTGTCTGGGACCCACGTCAACAGCCTTGCTAGGATTTAGATGTCTTAACTCCAAAAAAGCACGAAGATTTTAAAAAGTATTCTTCTATAAGACATGATATATAATATAGCACATAAAATATAAGAAATTAATGTTTTAAAAGTGTATATCTTAGAAATCTTTTATATTATTAATAAATTATTTGAACAAATAATTTTTTCTAGCATTCAAAAGTATTTGGGGATATCTTAAAATGAAAAAAAATTTACACAAACCTCATATTTTTAGTGCCATAAAACTCAACAATACATTTTGCATACTAATTTTCATACAAAAAATCGGAATTTGCAAGGCACGTTCATGTCCTTTAAATTGCCCACCAAATGAGTTTGATGCAGTAAGAAAACAAAACAAAACAAAACAAAAAACATAAGAATTACATATGACATCTCTTATTTACAGGAGGATGCTCATTGATCCTTGTATGGTGTGGTAACCTGACTCCGCTCCAGGACTGACTGTCACAGCATCCACAGGGCTGATGGAGGGCGTCACGGGGCGGCTCTTAAGAAGACGCCTCTGGTGTCCCTGCCCAGATATTGGAGAATCTCTTGTTCCATGACTTTTGTTCTACGAAATCGATAGGTTTTCACTACACGAAATTGCCTCTGACAAAAACAATTTTGTTCTGCCCCTTTTGATCTGTTTGAATTCCATAGATTGGGTCATTGTAACATCATAAACTGATATTGTAGGCCAGTCTCTGAAACTCTCTGACTTTGTTTCCCCTCTATAAAATGCAGATGATAATTTCCATAACAAACTGCATTTCCTTGTCATGTCTATTTGGTCCTTGATTGGGAATCATTCCAGCTAATCTTTGTCTTTCATGACACTTTGAAGAGTGCAGGTCAGCTATTTTGTAGAATGTTGCCCAATTTGTGTTTTTCCGATGTTTCTTCATGATCAGATTCTGGTTACACATTTGCAGTAGGACCACCACAGAAGTGCTGCATCCTCAGTGCGTGTCCTTGACGGACACAGTGCTGCTTTGCTCCCTGATTGGCAATGTTGACTTTGACCTTTGGTTCAGGTGCTGAGGCCAGAGTTCTGTACCGTAAATTTAACTATTTCCTCCTTTGTAATTAACATGTATCTTATGGGGAGATATTTTAAAACAATGCAAATACCTTTTTTCTCATGTTACTTTTGCCCGTGAATTTTAGCATCCATCAATAATTCTTAAGTGAAACAATTACCACCATATGGTGGTTTTCTAATTCCATCATTCTTTCTACATCCTGACATTTTCCAAACAAAGCAGTATCAAAAAAATTTTTAATCCAATTTTTAAATGACAAAGTTCATCAATTATTTTAATTCCTCCTTAATATATCTGAGTCTATGCAGCTCTACCAGCCTCTCAGACGCCATAGCACTCATGAATCAATTCAGCAAGTAAAGGGCTCCCTGAGCCCACATCTTCCCAGGCCCAACTAGGAAGCACCTTCTCACCCAGATCCCACGTGTTGTTTGAAATCGCTGACACTGTCTGGGGAGGGAGAGGTTGTTGAACAGGAACTAACAAATTAAAGGAAGAGTCTATCCTAATTGAGAGTAAGCCAAGTTTTATTCTTTCTGTAGTTTAAATATTAAACTCAGCCAAAGAATGAACTTATTGCAAAACTGAATAGAGTCACAGAGGTCATGAAAGGGATAGAACAGAGGGTGTAGAGTTTCTCCCAACTAAATAACTTATTTGGTATTTATATTACAAAGTCATTGACTTAATATTAATTAATAAGTCATTAGGCAGATGACATTTAAAAAACGTTTTCCTTTCTAATCTTGCCCTGTTCTTTTCCTCTCTCTTTCACGCAGAGAGACAATTACAAATACAACCTTGAAGAAAGTTACAAACAAGGAATGAAATCTACATTTTCTTGCATAAAAGGGTTTTAGAAAAAATGCAATTGTATTTTAGACACATTCTCATTCATATTCTAGACATTTCTCGTCCATTAAACAAACACTTTTTAAAAGGTTTGTGCTGAGAAGTGGCTATTTAGTCTCCTCTATTTAAAATAGCCAGCCTCCTAAAGCCATTATTTAGCTGACCATGTAGTGAAGTCATTTGAATGATTACTGTAAAACAGGATTTAAGAGGAAAATAAATGAAAGGGGAAAAGTAATTTTGTGATCATTCCAAAGTCCTAAACACATGGGGCTGGGTGCCATGACCATTATTCTTTCTTGCCTCTAGACACAGGAAAAGTGCATGGATTTCCTTTGAAAGAGAAGCCCCTCTAAATCAACAGTCAGCGGTCAAAGTAAACACCCGGTTGAAGATTATGTTTGAGAAAATGCTTACAACCACTTCGAAGGCATTAACAAAACAAGGAGCTGGGACGCAAATGCAGTAGAAGGCGTGAAGGAGCGTGTTCCAAAATGTCCGTCCTGTACGTTAGGCCGTCAAGGGCCAGAATCCAGACTCCTCCACAAGGACGTCCCCCACCTTGTCTATTTTGTGGTTCCCCTGAAAAATAATTATTAGGAGCTACCCTGATAGAATAAAATAAGTGATGTCATCACTAACTAGCTTGCAGACAAACACATACAAAACCGTTCTGTTTGTTGAGAGAAACGCAGCCCCCTCCTGCGACACTATGCCATTGATGGAAAAACATTTACATCTCCTTTGTTAACAAGTTTTCTGTAGAAATTTATAATCACTGGGCAACTATTTCACTACTCTCTTAGAAGCGACTCTTGAGAGGCTAGACCCATGTTTTTATTCTATAGGCAAAAAAAAAAAAATCTTTTTCTGGTTGTTTTTTTTGAAACTTTAGTCTATCATACATCAAACCTGTCAAGCTTTTTCATTAAAGTTCATGGTTTTTAAGTTCATTGTAAATAACTCAAATTGATTTTACAAAAGAGGAAAAAGAGTCTTGCCCTGATGTTGGGCATTACAAACTGTAATAATATCCCTTGTCAAATGGGATTTCTCCAGTGGCTTTCTAAAGAGACGGGGGAAAGGATTTAATTCTAAATAAAAATATTTTGAAATTAAAACCAATGTTATATTTTGATTTTGGGTTGAGCTCTTTTATTTTCTTAGAAGTCTATAATTTTTGCAACGTATTAAAAGAAAATCCAGTAGCTATGTTTATCAAGAGATACGTTAGATTTCACAGTTTGACGTCCTTAGAGTTACTTCGTGGGAGAAAATCCAAACAATAAGAAAGATTCATTTATTTGCGATAGCTCTGTAAATTTTCAAAGTAAGCAATCTCTTGGATTTTTCTTTTCCAAAGCAAAGAAAAAGGCATTTCCCCCTTTTAATCAGACAGGGTCATTGCAGCAGATTGCATTGCATCACTCAGGATTCAGTCAAGGAAGCAGAACCATGACAAGTGATATGGAATAGGGGACTTTGGGAGGCATTCGACTTTTCACAGTGGCAGGAGCTGGTGAAGATGTCTATGGAAAGTCCTCGCCTCTGTTGTCTGGCGGTGGACATAAAGTTGCTGTAGTCAGCAGGGCCGGCAGTCAGGAAAAAAACCCAGATGTGAAACAGGATAAAGCAAGACAAACCAGAACCTGCAAGGACAAACCAGAATCCAAACGGACAGACTGGAACCTATGTCTGTCTCCCACCACTCCTCACCTGGATAGCGGGGGTGACCTACAGAAGCAGCTGGCATTCTCCTTCTTGAGCTGTACCTGTGCCTGGCACGAAACTCAGAAGAGCTGAAGAAGAAGATTGGTGGGAGCTGGAGGAGCCAGAGGCCCAGCTGCCGCCCCACCCCAACAAGGAGGCCTGCACATGGGCAGCCACGTGCATGAGCTGCAGTGGGACCTGGACCTTGCAGCAATCTTGAACTTATTGGATGCTGCTTCATTTTCACCTTTCAAGTCATGCACAGATTTTCCCTGTGGCCAACCCTAACCTGGAATCATACAGGAAGGGAATTCTGGGAAACACAGCTCCAGTTTAGCTAAATTGATCCCGTACAAAACCATGCTGCCATTTTCTTCCAATCTCGCCAATCCCTTATTAGCTGTCTTCTTTTTCCCTGACAAGTTCCTGATGTTGCCTCTACGTTGAGCTGTCAAGGGGGCAGCACAAAGTTGGTACAACTGAGGAAATCATCTTGACATTCTTCTTATGATAGCATTAATCAGGACGGGTCCCAAGTTTTAGGTACTTTGCAGTTTGGAAGGATACATGGTCAACATCACATTTATGCTTCTGTTGTAAATATTTGAAGAAGCTTACATTCAAACCCCAGACCAAATATTGATCCTTTCCGTGAATCTTTTCCTCATGCCCAGCTGACCATGATCCCTCCCCCTTCTTCACATGGAAACCTCTTTCCTAGCACTTAGCTTATTCTGCCTTCTTTTTTTGTTTGTTTTTTTTTTAAAAGAGTTTTTATTTTTCCTTTTTCTCCCCAAAGCCCTCAGGTACATAGTTATGTATTTTTAGTTGTGGGTCCTTCTAGTTGTGGCATGTGGGATGCTGCCTCAGCATGGCCTGATGAGCAGTGCCATGTCGACGCCCAGGATCCAAACCAGTGAAACCCTGGGCCATCGAAGCAGAGCGCACGAACTTAACCACTCGGCCGTGGGGCCAGCCCCTTGTTCTGCCTTCTGTAGAGTCATTTTTGAACTTGTCTCCTCAAATTTAGGATACTGAGAGCAGAGACCTTGTCTTATTCATCTGTGTTTCCCTCTTCCCCTTCCTGTTGCTCACTCCTACCACTATACCGGATATCGTGTCTTGCACATAGTAAATGCTCAACAAACGTCTGCTTAGCATACTAATTAACTTGGTGTTGTATCTTACCTTTCTTGGTTTATACTTTACCTTCATGTTGGACCCTGGTAGACCAGACAGATATTATCTCCAGCATGAGCATGTGGCTTCCTTTCATAGGATTCCTATGTTTTCACATATCACCATGAGGATTCCTTTATCTTGCACTGGGAATTAATTTTTGTAGAGAGAATAAACCTCTTCTATCACTCTGGACCCCATTCATGATGGACAAATCATTGTTAATAAATTATGGCAAGTGAAAAAAAGTAGGACACACAACTTTATATAAAATGTCATTGCAACTCTGTAAAAGAGCTGTGGCAGGATGAATAAGGGCCCCAAGGACATCCAGATCTTAATCCTTAGAACTGGTGAATTCTACCTTATACAGGGAAAGAAACTTTGCAGGTGTGATTAAGTATCTTGAGGGGGAACTTGTCCTGGATTGTCCAGATGGGCCCTAAATATAATCATGAGTCCTTATAAAAGGGAGTCACGAGGAGAGTTGAATACAGAAAAGGAGAAGGCAATACAATCATGTGAGCAGGATTTGGAGTGACGTGCTTCTTTTAGAAGATCAAGAGAATTGATGAAGTTCTAGCCCAGACTGATCAGGAAAAAAAGATCGGAGACATAAATTCCCAATATCAAGAAAATGAGAGAGGTGACAGCATTATAGATTGTACAGATATTAAATGTATAAACAAGGGAATATTATAAACAACTTTATGCCAATAAATTGGACAAATTGGCAAAGCTCACTCAAGAAAAAAGATAACCAGAATGTCTCTATATTAATTTAATAAATTAAACTCTTAGTTAAAAAACTTCCCACAAGGAAGACTCCAGGTTGAAACGGCTTCACTATTTAAGGAAGAATTAATATAAGGAAGAAATAATACCAACTTCTATACAAGTTCTTCCAGAAAATATAAAAAGAGGGACTACTTTCCTACTCATTCTATGATGCCAGCACTACCCTATTACCAAAACCAGACAAAGAGATTACAAGATGCAAAATATCTAAATAAAATTTTAGTATATAATCCAACAATATATAAAAGGATAAAATGTCAAGACCAAGTGAAGCTTAACCCAGGTACACATGGTTGGTTTAACATGCAACAGTCAATCTATGTAATTCATCATATTAACAAACCAAAAAAGAAAAACCATATAATCATCTCAGTAAATGCAGAAAAAGCATTTCACAAAATTGAATATCCATTCCAGACTTTAAAGACTATCAGCAAACTATAAATAGAAGGGAACTTCCTAAAACTGATAAAAGGCATCTACGAAAAACATAGCTAACGTCATACTTCCTGATGAAATGCTGAATGCTTTCCCAAGCTTTTAGGAACAAAGTAGGTACATTCTCATCTCTTCTATTCAACATTATACTGGAGGTTCTACCCAGTCCAATAGGGCAAGAAAATAATAAAAGGCATTTAGAGTGGAAAGAAAATGTTAAAACTGTCTTTATTTGCAGTTGACATATCATCTATGCAGAAAATCCTATGAAATAGTTAAAAAAATCCACTCCAATAGAACTAGTGAGTTTATTTTAGCAATGTTGCAGGACTTAATATTGTTGGGGCCAGCCCTGTGGCTGAGTGGTTAAGTTCGCACACTCTGCTTTGGCGGCCCAGGGTTTCGCCGGTTCAAATCCTGGGCACGGACATGGCACTGCTCATCAAGCCGTGCTGAAGTGACATCCTACATGCCACAACTAGAAGGACCCACAACTAAAAATACACAACTATGTACCAGGGGACTTTGGGAGAAAAAGGAAAAATAAAATCTTTAAAAAAAAAAAAAGACAATATTGTTAAGATGGAGCCAGCCCTGATTGCCAA
This sequence comes from Equus quagga, assembly GCF_021613505.1. Lineage (NCBI taxonomy): Eukaryota > Metazoa > Chordata > Mammalia > Perissodactyla > Equidae > Equus > Equus quagga. The sequence goes on from NC_060272.1 coordinate 74,575,755, forward strand.
CAGTTAAAGTTTGGCACACTCCACTATGGTGGCACAGGTTTGGTTCCCAAATGTGGAACCATACCATTTGTCTGTCAGTAGCCATGCTGTGGCAGCAGCTCACATAGAAGAACTGGAAGGACTTACAACTAGAATATACAAGCATCTACTGGGGCTTTGGGGAGAAAAAAAAGAGGAGGATTGGCAACAGATATTAGTGCAAAGCAAATCTTTCCCAGAAAAAAAACAGTTGTTAAGATGTCAATTATCTCTCAATAAAACATAAATAAGGGTTCAAAACAACCTCCTCTATAATCTTAGCAGACTTTAAAAATAGAAATTAATAAGCCGATTCTAAAAATTATATGGAAATACAACGGACCTAGACAGCCAAAACACTTTGAAAAGAGAACTAATACTATCTGATTTCAAGACTTGTTATAAAGCTACAGTAGTTAAGATAGTGGAGATATTGGCTTTAAGATAGATAAACAGATCAATAGAACCAGAATAGAGAGAACATAACTAGACTCACACATACATGGACAATTGATTTTTGACATAGTTGCCAAGGCAATTCATTTGGAAAAGGGTAATTCTTTTCAGCAAACGGTGCTGGAACAATTGTAGAGTTATATTAAAAGAAAAACAGAAACAAAGAAACCAAAACCCCCAAATCTTCTCTCATGCCTAAAATGAATCATAGACCTAAAAAGTAAAAACAAAACTTGTAGAAGTAAATGTAAGAGAAAGTCTTAATGACCTTGTGAAAGATTTCTTACATACAACATAAAAAGTACAAAATATAAAGGAAAAAATATCAATACATTGGACTTAACCAAAATTTAAAACTTTTGCTCTTCAAAAAACTCTGTTAAGAAAATTAAAAAGCAAGCTACAGACTGGAAGAAAATATTTGCGAAACATATATCTGACAAGGAGCTTGTATCTAGAATATATGAAAAAATAAAAGAAACAACCTCATTAAAAAAATGGCAAAAGGTTTTGAACAGATACTTCATCCAAGAAGACATTTGGATGGCAAATACGGACGTGAGAAGATGCTCAACATCTTTAGTCATCAGGGAAAAGCAAACTAATTGCATTACACAATGAGACACAATTAAATCTCATGGCTAAAATGCAAAGCACTGACATATCAAGTCATTGACATATCAAGGTAAGGATGCGGAGCAATTGTAATTCCCATACACTGATGGTGAGAATATAAAAGTGGTACAATGATTTTGGAAGCCAGTTTGGCCATTTCTTAAAAATGTAGGGGCTGGCCCTGTGGCCGAGTGGTTAAGTTTGCATGCTCTGCTACAGTAATCAAGACGTTGTGGTATTAGTGAAATAATATACAAATAGATCAATGGGACAGAACAGAGTCCAGATACAGACCCACACAAATAAAGTCAACAGATCTTTGACAAGGAAGTAAAGGCAATTCAGTGGAGAAAGGACCAACTTTTTGACGAATGATTCTGCAACAACTGGTCATTCACATGCAAAAAAATTAATCTAGACACAAATCTTACACCTTTCACAAAAATTAACTCAAAATGGATCGACTCAAATGTAAGACACAAACTATAAAACTCCTAGAAGATAACGTAGGAGAAAATCTAGTTGACTTTGAGTTTAATGATAACTTTTTAGATACAACACAAAAAGCACAATACAGGAAAAAAAATTGGTAAATTGGACGTCATTAAAATTTAAAATTTCTGCTTTGCAAAATACACTGTGAGAGACTGAAAAGACAAGCCACAGAGACGGAGACAATTTTTACAAAACAATTATTCAATAAAGGAATACCCAAAATATACAAAGAACTCTTAAAACTCAATAATAAGAAAATAAACACCTTGATTTAAAAATGGGCAAAAGATCTTAACAGATACCTCACCAAGGAAGCATATGAAAAGATCTCCAACATCGTATGTCATCAGAAAATTACAAATTAAAACAACAATATCACTATGCATCTATTAGAATGGCTAAAATCCAAAACACTGACAACACCAAATGTAGGAGAGGATGTGACCACCAGGAAATCTCATTCACTGCTTGTGGGAATGCAAAATGGTACGTCCACTTTGGGAGACAATTTGGCAGTTTCTTACAAAACTAAACCTTCTCTTACCATATGATCCAGTAACTGTGTTCCTTGATATTTATCAAAATGAGCTGAAAACATATGTCCACATAAAATTATGTACATTAATGCTTATTGTAGCTTTATTCATAATTGCCAAAACTCGGAAGCAACCAAGATGTCCTTAAATAGGTAAATGGACAAAGAAACTGTAATACATCCAGACAAAGACACTGCCCTAAAAATCCCTCTGAACTGGCCATGGAAGCGGAGCCTGTGAACTTAACCACTCCACCATGGGCCGCCCAGTGTTCTGTGTTCTTTACCTGGCATAATAACCCAAATAATCATTCCTGAAAGGTCTGAGTTCTCAATCATTCTGCTTTTATGTTTGCTGTAGTGTTCCATTAACCTCTGTTATTGGGCATAAAAGTACTAAAAGGCACTCGAGAGACTCCCCTGGGTTCCACACAGTCCTCCTTGCCTCCAGTTTTCAACTGGTAATCTGAATGAAGCACTCCAACCACTAGACTAACACCTCCCTCCCTCCTTTTATGCCATTGGTTCAAAGGCATAAGAAACCCCAAATGGCCTGCTGGCAGTTTCATCTTCAGGGGAGCCATTGTATACCCTGATGTGGGCAAGCTCAAATCCCCTCCCCACCGGCCCTTGGGAACTATGATCTTCAAACCAGCAGAGCTCAAAGTTGCCAGGATGGGAAGCAAAAATTCTAAGTGTAATAGTGAGAGGATCCTCTCTCTTTTCCACCTCTTGGTTCCCAGACCTATGCATGCTGGCTGTGGAGGAGACAGCACCATGTAATGGTCTCTGATTCAAAGAATAAACTGCATCCTGTAAAATAGAACCCCAAACTTTCAGGGTACGTTTTCCCAATTGGCACAATACCTGAAGCTACAATTCCCATCTATGGCCTTTTTAAAAGATCTGTGTGCGCTGTAGCCAAGCACCAGTGATTCTCCCGTGACTATCATGTAGGGAAGAAATCAACATGTTTGTAGGAGAAGTAACTGGTGAAAAGGCAGAGGCAGGAGAAACTGACCTTGGACAAGTGACTTTAACATGAATCTCAAATGTAACATTTCTAAAGCCTACCTATTAATTGTCAACCCCAAAATGTTTTTTCTTCTAGTATTCTGGATCTGAGCAAATTGCACCACTATTCACCCAGCTGCTCAAGTCAAACTCCTAGAAATCGTTCTTGATTCCTCTTTTTTCCTCACCTCATATCTAATACATCAGAAAATTCAGTTAAGTTCTGCCTCCAAACCACATTCTGTCCATATCACTGTTATCACAATATCCAAATCATTGTATCTCTTACTTGTGATAACCTCCTAACTGGACTCTCTGTTTCCACTCTTGCCTTCTGCAGTGCATTCTTCACTTGGCAGGTAGAGTAGACTTTCAATCTGTAAATAACATCATCTCATTCTCCTGTATAAAACCCTTCAATGGTTTCCATACACCAGGAGTAAAATCCAAATTCCTCATCACTCTAACAATGCTTGGTGTGCTCTGCTCTCTCTCCGCCCCTCTCTCCTCACCTGTAATAACTCCCTCTTGCTCACTAATTTCCAGGCACACTGTTCATCCTTCTGTTCCTCCAGCTCTCCACGCTATTTCCTGCCTCAGTGTCTTTGCCTTTCCTGTCACCTCTCCCTAGAATCCTCTTACTCTAGATCTTCAAATGTTGGCTCCTTTTGTACAATCGCCTCTTAATAAGAATGCCACCTTCTGAGAAAGGTTTTCCATGGCCACTCTTCCTAAAGTAACCCTTATACATCCTGACTCTTTATCTCATTACTTTATTTATTCTATTCAAAAAAAAACTATCACTATCTGACATTATCTTGTTTATTTTTGTCTACTTATTTATGGACTGTCTCTCTTTGCTAGAAAGTATGCTTTATGAGGACACAGACTATATCTGATTTGTTCACTGCTCTGTACCCAACACCTGGAATAAGACTGACACACGGCAATTGCTCTTTATATATTTGTTGAACAAATGAGTGAATTAATGTCACAAATTGATGAGTACCATTGCGCCTAAAGCACTAGTGGAGATGTCTTCAAAGAATATTGGTGACTTTCCTTTTAATATAGGAAAGAGGGAGGAAATTATGGATAGAGACAGAGAAATTTAAAGTGATAAAAGGGCTTGGGTCATACATTTTGAAGTGGGTAGGAAGAAAGAGAAAAGAGTTCAAAATTGAACCCCTAATTTTGGTAAACTAGGAGGCACAGTTTCTACTGAGAGTGAGAAAGGAAGGTGGCTATTAGAGATCCGCTCACTCCAATCCTTTCTGCATTGCAGAAGCTGAGAAACCAAAAATGACACTTCTCAGCCTCCTGCACTGCACTGCTGGGGTCCCAGATGTGACCTAGGTTTTGCCAATCAGATCTACTCATGAAAATCTGGGAGACAAGGGTGTGGTAGAAGCCATGCTGTTGGTTACTTTTGCTAATTATCACAGTGATGTTTTCCACAGCAGTGCTCAATGTCCAGAAGGCACTAGTCTCGTGGGAACATGAGGAAGGGCATCTCCTCCTTCTTTCTCCTGTGCTGATCGCGTAGGCACAGCGGGATAGCTCAGCAGTAGCAAAGTCCCGATTCCTAGAACACAGCTAAGGTGGCATGTTCTTGAAATCTCTACTTCTAGTAGCTGCTTCCTGATTTTCCCCCCTTCCCAACTGATGGACTCACCATCCATATTAGTCAGTGACCAGTCTGGAAAACAAAAGCCACATTGGGTATTTTCAACAAAATTAATTTAATAAGGGAAAATTTAATAAGGGAATTGCTTATTAATGTATTGGAAGTCTGAAAGGGCAAGAGAACATTGAGATAACACACAGATAGCTAAAACCCCTAGGGCTGGGGGAATAAAAGAGAAGAGGTGGGGTCATCAGAACTTAGGAGCTCAGAGGAGCAGCCCATGAAACTGGTGTTCATGACCCTAAGGAATTTGGAGCTGCCCGGATGTGGCTGTTACCTCGGAAGGGGCACCACAAGGTGTCCCTTCTTTTGGTGCTGAGAGCGCCAAAAGAACCTGGGGGTGGAGCCAACTGACAGGAAGAGGAAGAGGAAGAAATAGTAAGGAAATCCCTTCTGCTGTGTGCCTTCCAGTCTCCCCCCCACTTCCTTAAATTGGGAGAACCTGACAGGAAGTCAGCTGGGATTATGGGAAATACATTTCGCAGTCTCAATCCAAACGTCATGGAATAGAGTACAGAAGGATGAATTTGGAGCTTAGAAACAATAGATAAATAACTAACACATCTTTCCATAGGCTATCATGATAGTTCACTCAATTGACAACATGACAACATCACTGTCTTAGTAATTTCGGACTGCTACATCAAAATACAACAGTCTGGGTAGCTTATCAACAACAGAAATGTATTTCTCACAGTTCTGGAGACTGGAAGTCTAAGATCAGGGTGCCGGAACAGTCAGGTTCTGAGGAGGACCCTCACTGAATCACGTCACATGGCAGAAAGAGCTGGCTAACTCTCCAGCCTCCCCTTCTAACACTAATCCCATTCGCGAGGGCTCAGCCTCCATGAGCTAATCACCTCCCAAAGGCCTCACCTCCTAATACCATCATCCTGGGATTAGGGTTTCAACATACAAATTTTAGGAGGACACAAACATTCAATCCAACGTAATCACGTGGAAGCTGGGAGCAGGAAGTAACGAGTACCCTAGACGCTTGGGTATATCACACACACAGACCAGTGAGTTAGTAATAAACGCTATGAAGTTTTATGTACTTGTCATTTTAGTGAAGTTGTTGGAAGTCCAGCAACTGGGGCATGTTGGGATATCACTTCAAAAGTGGATACAGAACAGACCACCATTGTATGATTCTATTTATATGCAGTGTCCAGAAAAGGCAGATAAATCCCTATTAGTGACTACTGCGTAGATGCTCCTGTACAAATCATTAACTATTAAGAAGGTGGATGGGCAGAGAAACAAAACTAAGTGTTTGAAATTGACAAGCAAGTAAAAATAATAAAACTTAGGGGCCGGCCCCGTGGCTGAGTGGTTAAGTTTGTGCACTCCGCTGCAGCGGCCTGGGGTTTCGCTGGTTCAGATCCTGGGTGCGGACATGGCACCACTCGGCAGGCCATGCTGAGGCAACGTCCCACATGCCACAACTAGAAGGACCTGCAACTAAGATATACAACTATGTACCAGGGGGATTTGGGGAGATAAAGCAGAAAAAAAAAAAAGATTGGCAACAGTTGTTAGCTCAGGTGCCAATCCTAAAAAAAAAAATAATAATAATAAAACTTCTCTTAAGTAATAATGTAAATTAATAGGAAGGTGGGGTTTGATGCGTCCATAACCGGGCTGCAGTTCAGCAAGCACACACAAGTATGGCCATATGGGCCTTTCTTCTGATCGGTCAATGCCCAGGCCTCGCTGGTTGTGCTTTTTTTTTTACACCTGTCCATTACATCCCAGTACACTCACTGTTAAAGACAAACTTTTTCCTGTAGAGCGTGAATTGAGAAGGAATCTTTAAATCCCTTACAAGCCAAAGAATTCTGTATTGAATTCTTTATTGATAGGCCTGCATTTACTAGTAAATACTAGAACATTCACACTGAGAAAATGGGTGACACCATCTGGAGAGTGGGCACATTAAAGAACTGTACAGAAAAGTGAACCGTATCTTCATATGCCACCACAGCATGTTTACTGGGATATGTTTTTAAGTGAAAAAAGCAAGGCAGAGAAAAGTAAATTTTAAAAAAGTTGTATACTATGTTCAAAATTGGTATATTTTGTGTTTAAAAAAATTAAATGACACTATACATTTTCTATAGGTTCATATATATATGCATGTGTATTAGTAAATCAAAACAGGATTAGAAGGGCTGCCTGGTGGTGTAGCAGTTAAGTTTGCACGCTCCGCTTCGGCAGCCTAGGGTTCACCAGTTTGGACCCCAGGCACAGACCTATGCACCACTTATCAAGCCATGCTGTGGCAGGTGTCCCCCATATAAAGTAGAGGAAGATGGGCACACTTGTTAACTCTGGACGAGTCTTCCTCAGCAAAAAGAGGAGGATTGGCAGCAGATGTTAGCTCAGGGCTAATTTTCCTCAAAAAACAAACAAACAAAAAAAACACAAACCAAAACAGGATTAGAAAGAAAAGCTCACTCCAAACTAATAATCATGGTTCTCTTAGGAGAGGGGGAGAAAAATCAGGATTCAGAGTAGTGGCCAAAGGGGACTTCCTCAAACATCTCAGGACTTCATGAGGAGGATGTTTTCTTATTTACTGCATAATTTAAAATCGTTTTTAAAGTAAACGGAAGTGGGAAAAGAAATAAGGGAAATATTTTAAAAGTCCTAACTCCAAAACCCAACTCAATTTCTTGTATAGTCATACTTATTTTGTTTACAAACATGCAATTATGCTACAATGTTCTCCAGCAACGCAAGTGCATGTGAAATTATGAGTTTTGGGATTTCACTTCATTTTTATTTTATAATTTCTTATGACCTTTGTAATTTTACACATCTCACTTACTAAACATGCGTATACTGAGCTGCTACTCCATGTCAAGCAGGCACTGTGCTAGGCTCTGGAGATACAGTATGGAATAAGACAGACTCCTCGTCTGTCCTCCTCGAGCTTATGGTCTAGCGGGCGGACAGAAGAGTTATGTCCAGAGTACACTGGAAATACAGAGAAAGGAGAGGCAAAACCTGTCTGGAGGAGCAGAGGAAGCCTTCATAGGGAAGCAACATTTGAGATAGTCTTGGAGAAGAAATAATGATGAGAAGAGAAAGTTGTCAGATCACCATTTGCTTATGCACTCTAGACAACAGCAGGCCTTGGAAAGTAGCTGAGAGTTTTGTGCCCTGGGTGTGCCACCTAAGACTCTATCCTTCAATGCGTCAATCTGACCCAGTCCCTAGACAATAAAGCCATGAAGGTGATGTGCTGTGTGTAGTCACCTTACCCAGTGTTAATCTGGAGCCTCTGATATGCATCCTGAACCCCATCTGGGGGAGAGAGTACTAAGAATGATTTGTTCCATGTCCATTCCATTCACAGAAGTCTCTTTTCATGGCAATCCTCTAGAACTGAGTAAATGATTTTCTTTTAATTAGTAGATTTTTAAATGATATTTTAAATTTAGAACATGGATTGTACATCAACTTGATGTACAAAAAATTAATTGGGGGCCAGCCTGGTGGTGTAGTGGTTAAGTTCGTACGTTCCGCTATGGCAGCCTGGGGTTTGCCCATTCAGATCCCAGGTGTGGACCTAAGCACCACTTGTCAAACCATGTTGTGGCAGGCGTCCCGCATATGAAATAGAGGAAGGCGGGCATGGATATTAGCTCAGGGCTAATCTTCCTCAAAAAAAAAAAAAAGAAAAGAAAAAGAAAAAATTAATTGGGAAAATTCAAAACTCTTAAAACTTTCTAGGGTTGCAATAGATATGGCCTTGGCCCAGAAGCTTCTCATAGTGAACTTGATAATGAGGAAGATAGTATCAATTCTTTCCAACCCCATTGACAATTGATAGTAAGCAACAGCATTCTTTGTTGCCTGGTTTTAGCCAGGCTGAAATAAGAGCTCGTATGAAACAATATCATTAACAATTCATTCCACTGTGCTCCACCCGCACTGGAACAAGTGGTTGTGACGCTGAGGTTAACCTTGTTTTAAACCTGACAGCTGAATCAAGGGTCTGACTATGAATGGTCATTTTAACAATCTTTGTTTAGTAATATTTTAATGATGATCATGAAGACAGGCATACTTGCAACATGGCTTGTGGTAAAATAACTCAAGAACTTTTTTTCAAAGATCTATGAATTTTTTAATGAGCCTGATATCAACCTGGAAAACTATATGGATGTGAGTAACAGTTGGAGCAAGCTAATAGCAGACATCACAGCATTCATCAAGAACCTAGCTACGAGAAGCTTTCCTCTTGACTTTGTGCTTTTGAGCGGGAAATAAAAATGATTAACATTGTAAAGGAAAAAAAAGTAGTGTAAATACTTGTCTTTTTAGACAAGTTTGTAATAAAATTTTAAATGACTTTGAAAACACGTTATGGAGATATTGAAGATTTAGCATGGGGATGGTGCTTAACAGTTTTTAAATTTAGAGTTGAATTGTGATTTTTCTTCATGGAGAGAAAAAAAGCCATTCAATAAAACATAAAAACCTCAATAAATTTTTTCTAAAGAGCACTATTTTGGTAATAAGATTAGTGCATATTTGTTTTTTACTTTAATGATATAGATTTGTCCTTTATTCCCAAGGAAACGTATACATCAATTATTCAAGGAAAATTAAGTGTTTTTATTGACTGAAAGAAAATTACATCAAAAATAACACCTAGAAGGTGCTTAAAAATAGTTAATTATGGAAATAATGAGTTACTTGAGCTACTGTTCATTTCCATGAAATAAAAGTTAAAGCATATGTGATAAAATAAAGGATGTGTGCCATCCTTCTCACTGAAAAATTCTGTGAATCATGGAAATGGGCAGGTGGTTCAAAGATCTTTTCAGTCCTTCCTATTACACAAATGACTTGACATTTTTGCAAGAGGATCAATTTACCCGAAGAACATGAAAACACTAATTTGAAAAGATATATGCACCCCTGTGTTCATTGCAGCATTATTCACTGTAGCCACTACTTGGAAACAACCTAAGTGCCATCAACAGATGAATGAATAAAGACGTGGTGTACAAGTACAGTGGAATACTACTCAACCATAAAAAAAGATGGAATCTTGCCACTTGGACAACATGGATGGAGCTTGAGGGTATTATACTAAGCAAAATAAGTCAGACAGAGAAAGACAAATACTATATGATTTTACTCATATGTGGAAGATAAACAGCAACAACAACAAACAAACACATAGGTATAGAGAACAGATTGGTGGTTACCAGAGGGGAAGGGAGGCAGGGGGTACAAGGGGTAAAAGGGCACATGTGTACAGTGATGGATGGTAATCAGATTTCAGGTGGTGAGCACAATGTAGTCTATGCAGAAACTGAAATATAAGGATGTACACCTGAAATTTATATAAAGTGATAAGCCAGTGTTATCTCAATAAGTAAATAAATAATAAAAGAAATAAATTTGAAAACTACACTGTGCCACTTCTTTGAGATATTTCAAGCATCCCTCCTCTGTGACTACTCTGAAATAGGTCATAGAGAAGTGGTGACCTATTGCCATTTATATCACACATAGACTATTCAAACACATAGACAAAGTAAGGAACATCCATGGACCCACCACCCAGCATTATCAAACTTTAACATTATGTCACATTACACTTATAATTGTTTTTGTCTTTTTACTGCTTAGTTTTTCTTATTGATTTTTATATATCCTTTCTTATATTTTATATATTCTGGAAACAAATCTTTTCTCGGTTGTGTTTCAAATAACCTCTCTTAGTCTATGCTTTGTCTTTTTTTACATTAAATTAAACTTTTAATTTTGAGATTATTATAGATTCACATGCCATGTAAGAAATAATATAGAGAGGCCCTATGCACCCTTTACCCAGTTTCTCCCAATGGTAACATCTTGCAAAACTGTACTACAATATCACAACCAGGATATTGACATTGATACAGTCAAGATGCAGAACATTTCCATCACTACAAGGCTCCACCATACTGCTCTTTTATCCTTTTCACCCTCACTACCTCATTAAAACCTCTGCCAACCGCTAATCTGTTCTCCAGTTCTATAATTTTGGACTTCAAGAATATTATATAAATGTAATAATATAGTATGCAACCTTCTAGGATTGACTCTTTTCACTCATTTCACAGCATAATTCCCTGGAGATTCGTCCAGGTTGTTGTATGTATCAATAGTTTATTCCTTTTTATTGCTGAGTAGAATTCCATGGTATGGATGTACCACACTTTGTTTAACCATTCACTCACTGAAGGAGATCTGGGTTGTTTCCTGTTGTTGGTTATTATGAATACAGCTGCTATAAATATTCTTGCGCAAGTTTTTGTGAAAAAATGAGTTTTCATCTCTCCGGGATAAATGCCCAGAAGTCAGATTGTATGCTAGTCACACGTTGAGTTTTTTAAGAACCTGTCAAATTGTTTGAAGGTAAAGAGTGGCCTTTACCTTCCCTCCAGCAATGTGTTGGTGATCTGCTTTCTTTACATCCTGACAGCATTTGGTGGTGTTAGTATTTTAAATTTTAGCAATTCTTATAGGTGTGCAGTGATATCTCATTGTGGTTTTAATTTGCATTTCCTTAACTTCTAAAGATGTTGAACACATTTTCATATGCTTATTTGCCATCTGTGTGTCGTCCTCACTGAAATGTGTGTTCATTTTCTTTGCCTATTTTCTGATTGGACTGTTTGGATTTTTTACTGTTGAGTTTTGAGAGTTCTGTAAGTAATCCTAATGCTAACACTTTGTTGGACAAGTGGTTTGCAAATATTATTTCCACATGTGTAGCTTGTCTTTTCAACTTTTTAACAGGGTCTTTTATAGAGCAAAAGTTTTTAATTTTGCTAAAGTCTAATTTATCAAATTTTCCTTTAATAGATTGTGCTGTAGTGTAATTATATTTATATGCTAAGTCTTAAGTCTTACTGTTTTCTGTTCTGTTTGTTCTCTCTGTTTTTCATATCTCTCTTTGCTTTTCACTGCCTCCGTGTGGGTTGTTTGAGCATTTTAAAAAATGCTATTTTGACTTATCTTTAGTGTTTTTTACTGTATTTCTTTGCATAGCTCTTTACTAGTTGCCCTGGGTATTACATTATATATACATAACATTATAGTCTACTGATGAAAGCATTTTACCAGTTCCAGTGAAGTTTCAAAACCTTACCTCCTCCTTACATCCCTTTATTCTCCCCCATTTATTATTGTTTTTAATATTTACTCTACGTATATTTAGAACCACATCAGTGTTCAGATTTTTGCTTCAACCATAAAACATAACTTAGAGAACTCAAGAGGAGAAAGAAAATGTGGTGTATTTGCCCCTACTTTTTACTCTTTCTGTTGTTCCTTGTTTTAATTTTATGTTATAAGGTTTCTTCTTCTATCATTTCCTTTCTGTTTAGAGAATTTAAGTTATTCTTTTAGGGTAGATCTGCTAGTAACAAATTCTCTTAGTTTTCTTTCCTCTGAGAATATCTTCATTCCTGAAGGATATCTTTGTTGGATATAGAATTCTGGGTTGACGGTTACTTTTTTCCAGCACTTGAAAAATGTTGTAACACTTTCATCTGGCCTCCATAGTTTCTGATAAGAAATCCACTGTATTTCAATTTTTTCACCCTTAAAGGTAAGGTGTTGTTTCTCTCAAGCTGCTTCAAAGTTTTTCTGTTTGTCCCTAGTTTTCAGAATTTTGACTATCATGTGCCTGGGTGTGGACTTCTTTGAGTTTACCTTATTTTGGATCCACTCAGCTTCTTGAATCTGTAGGTTTCTGTCTTTTGCCAAATTTATAGAATTTTCAGCCATATTTCTGCAAGTACTTTTTCAGCCCTACCCTCTTTCTCCTCTCCTCATGAAATTCCGATTACACGACTATTAGATTTTTTGTTATAGTCCTACAGATCCCTGAGGCTCTGTTCATTTTCTTCAATGTTTTCTTTCTGTTCTTCCAATTGGGTAATTGGTATTGTTCTATCTTCCAGTTAACTGTTTCTTTCATTTGGCTCCTCCGTTCTGCTAAAGAGTCCATCCATTGGGTTTTTTATTTCAGTTATTGCATTTTCCACTTCTAAAATTTCCCTTTATTTCTTATATATACCTTCAATTTCTTTCTGAGATGTTCTATTTTCTCCATTGTTTCAAGAGTATTTATAATTGTTGAGGCCTTTTCATAAGGGTTGCTTTAAAATCTTTTAATGATTCTGTTGCCTATGTTATCTTGATGTTGGGAGTGGAAATCCAGACTCCCCACATGGTCTCCAATGACACTCCCAGTGGTGGCAGGGGAGATGAAAGTCTCAGCTCCCTAATTTGCCTTCTCCAGTATCACCCCAGAGGGGATGTTGGGGTGCTCCATTATACCCTGGCAAGGACGGAAGTCTAGGCTTTCCACTCAGTCTTTGCCGGCATTGGCAGGGATGGATCCACAATTTTTTCTGTGGTGTTTGATAGAGTAGAGCAGTTATTGTCTAAAAGTTTTCTATCTTTCTAGGCTGTCTTTTTCTTTGTCCTTTGTCTAGAGAGAGTAGGCTTGGGGGTGGTTTTTTAGGTCTGCACCATTGGTGTTTCCTCATTGCTGGCTTCTTCAGCTCCAAGTCTGGGATATATGAGGCAAAAATGAAACCCAGGGAACTCATTATCACATTGTTCCCTGGGTTCCAGTCCTTAGCCAGTCTGCCTTCTTCACCTTGCAGAGTCGTGTTATGCTTGTTTTACATATAATGTTCAGAGTTTGTAGTTGTACTTAGGGAGAGAAATAGCGGAAAACAAGCAGATGTTGTGGTTTATCTTTCAACTTTGTTTATGGTGTCTTTTGTTATGCACTTTTAAATTTTGATGTATCAAATGTATCAATACTCTATTTTGTCCTTTTGAAAAAAAGTACATCTCTACCTGTAGCTTATATTTTCTTCTAAAGGTTGTAAAGGTTTGCTTTTCCCATTTCCATTTTTAATCCACCTGGAATACATTTCAGTATGTTGTGGGAGATGTAGGGATCAATTATCTTCCCATATAGATAACCAATTGTCCCAACACCACTAATTGGATTTTTTATACTTTCCTCTTTGGTTTTTAAATTGTTTTTGCTGGGGAAGATTTGCCCTGAGCTAATATCTGTTGCCAATCTTCCTCTTTTTTTATGTCAGCTGCCACCCCAGCATGGCCACTGACAGGCAAGTGGTGTGGTTCCAAGCCTGGAAATCGAACCCAGGCCACTGAAGTGAAGCACACTGAATTTAACCACTAGGCCATCAGGGCTGGCTTCTCTTTGATTTTTTATTTTAAAGATTTTACTTTTTTCCTTTTTCTCCCCAAAGCCCCCTGGTACATAGTTGTATATTCTTAGTTGTGCGTCCTTCTAGTTGTGGCATGTGGGATGCTGCCTCCACATGGCTTGATGAGTGGTGCCACATCCGCACCCAGGATTCAAACTGGCTAAACCCTGGGCCTCCACAGCAGAGCCCACAAACTTAACCACTTGGCCATGGGGCCGGCCCCTCCTCTTTGATTTTTAATGCCATCTCTATCATACAAAAAAATTTCCCTGAAACGATGAGTCTGTTTCTGGACTCTCTATTCTGTTCCATTAGTCTACCTATATCTGCAGAATTTCACACTGTATTTACTACTAAAGTTTAATCATCAAAGTCTTCATATCCGGTAGGGCAAAACTGTCATGCTTTTCTGATTCAGAGTTGTTATGTTAATTTTTGGAGCTTGCTGGAGGAGGTCATCAAGAGGATGTGACCACTGGTTAACCCATGAGCTGGATTTGGGCAATGAGAGGCAACTTACCCTCTCCCCTGTCCTTGGAATTTGCATTCTGCCTACTATTCCCATACTAGCAGCCATTTCAAGAACACAGCTCTGAGAGAGTAATGGGTTGTTGAGACCATCTAGACAGTATATATGACTAAACCCCATGAAGGTCTCTATATAAACTTTTACTATTTTGGCAGGAAGGTTCAGAGATCTACTCATCCTGTCGCCAGCCAAGACAAGCCTTATATGTAAGTTCCTTTGCTTATTAAAACTGCCACCTACCAATCTGAAGTAGTGTGCCTCTTTCTTCAGTCTCTCCCTGCCCTCCTTCAGGGGACCAATCTCAGGTTTCATCTGGGAAACTCCCAAGATTGCAAACCAAGAGAGCTGTTTGCTCAGCCATACAAAGTTTGGGATGAGTTTGTCAGCTGACATTAGAAACTCTACTGGTTCTTAATTGTGGTGATGGTTACATGATTGTATGCATCTGTCAACATTTGTTAAACCGTACACTTAAAAAAAGTATATTTTATTGTATGTAAATTATTTTTCAGTAAACTTGACCCTAAAAAAAAAGAAACAGAGGCCAGATTCCCTTGAAGGAGGAATATGTACTCTGATGCTTCCTTCTAGTATTTCCCCAAAGGGACTTGCAGCTATTTATTAGAATAATTGTACACCAACAAAAGGAAATATCCAGACTTTCTAGGAATTCTGGACATAGGATAATTCTCTGGGACCCAGAACTGTACTATAACCCATCATTCAGAATGGGGTACGTGGGGGGTGCAGTAATAAATGGAGTTTTGCTAAGTCCTTCTCCCTGCTGGTCCAATGGATCCATAAAACTGTCTTGTGGTTATTTATCCCTGTTCCTGACTGAATACTTGGAATAGACATACCCAACAACTGACAATGTGGAATTCCCACATTGGCTTTCTTACTCATGGAGTAAGAGTTATCATGGTAGAGATGACAAAGTGGAAAGATCTGGAATTGTCCTTACCCTCCAAAACAGACAAAAAGCAATGCTGAATCCCTGGGTGGAAACTCAGAGGTAAACGCTACCACCAAAGACCTGAAAGATGCAAGAGTAATGATTTCTATATGCATTTAATTCACCTCTTTTGGCTCATGCTTCAAAGATCCATTCTAAGATGGGTCTGAGAGAATGAGAGTGAATTATCATAAACTTAATCAGGGGATGACTGTAACTGCAGCTGCTGTTTCAGATAGAGTTTCTTCACTGGAATAGAACCCTTGGCACCTAATATGTACCTATCAATCTGGCAAATGTCATTTTCTCATTAGTTCTTCTAAGCAAAGAGCCCAGAAACTGTTTTCATTTACCTGGCTAGATTCTCTGTCTCTTTGTTATAAACAAGTCATATACCTTGGGCCAGCCCCATGGCCGAGTGGTTGAGTTTGCACGCTCCACTTTGGCGGCCCAGGGTTTCCCCAGTTCAGATTCTGGGCACAGACATGGTGCTGCTCATCAGGCCACGCTGAGGCAGCATCTCACATAGCACAATCAGAGGCACTCACAACTACAATATACAACTATGTACTGGGGGGGCTTTGGGAAGAATAAGAAGGGCGGAAAATAAAGAAGATTGGCAACAGTTGCTAGCTCAGGTGTCAATCTTTTAAAAAAAGACCTTGATTACCATTCCACAGCACTTCAAGATGGTCTACTATGTTGATGACGTCATGCTGACAGGTGATGCAAATTCCTGGTAAGTAAGAAGTTGCAGGTGCCTTAGATGCCTTAGTAAGGTATATGTAAGCCAAAGGATGGGAATCTGTCTTTCAAAAAAAAATTCAGGAGACTGCCACTTCTGCAAATTTTCTAGTGGTATTAAGGACTGGGATGCCAGGATTTTTCTTAAATATGACTTTTATTGTTTATTATAAAAATTTGCAGGCAGATCACAAGGTGAGTACCCCTCAGCCAGTAACTCAGTGACTGCTTACTTCACTTTAGTTTCTTCCCCTGATAACATCTTTAACAGTTATATTGAGGTATAGTTGACATACAAAAACTTCACATAGTTAAAGTGTAAAACTTTAGAAGTTTTGACCTATGTATATACTGGTGAAACCATCACTACAATCAAGAAAATGAACATATCCATTGCCCCTAGCACTTCCTCATTCTCCCTTATGTGCACATCTGTCCCTCCCTTTACCACCCCTCCCAACCCCCAGGAAACCATTGATCTGCTTTCTGTCACTATAGATAAGTTTGTACTCTCTATAATTTTAAATAAATGGAAGCAAGAACTATGTACTCTTTTCTTGTCTGACTTCTTTGACATAGCGTAATTATTTTGAGATTCATTCACATTCATCCATGTGTTCAGGTTATTGCATGAATTAATATTGAATTATTTTTATTGCTGAGTAGTATTCCATGGTAAAGATATACCATGATTTGATTATCTTTTCACCTCTGGATGGGCATTTGTGTTGTGTCCAGTTTTTGACTATTACAAATAGAGCTGCTAAGAACATTCATGAATAAGTCATTGTGATGCCAAAGCTCTTAATCTCAAGTTTGCATGCCTGATTCACAGTAAACCAATCACTGAGCCATGAGTGCTTGGAGATGAAGAAAGGTTTATTCAAATTGGCCAAAATGAGAAGGTAGGAGGATGGGTTCTCTCAAATCCACCTTCACAAGAGAAGAAAGCCGGGGGTTTTCTAGAGCTAAGGGGCTTGGCAGAAGGAGTTTCAGAGAAACGAAGGGGTAATCTTTCACTCCAGAGAAGCCCATGGGCAGTCTGACTTCTGGGCATCAATGGCAGCTGGCGGCCAGTCATCCAGTGATTGCAACCTCCCTGAAGGCATTTCCTTTCTTCTGCAAAACAAGCTCACAAATCCTCATGACCTCTGAGTCACCCCTAAGGTTAAACAAGAAAATGTGTTGAATATCTACAGTAACTCTCTCGTACCCGGCTTCAATTGTCTGGACGTATGATTTCATTTCTCTTGGGTAAAATACCTAGGAGTAGAATGGCTGTATCATATGGTTGTCTCTTTACCTGATCACACCCAGCTGTAAAACTCCACAAATTGTGGGATAATTGTTCTATTGTTTTCAACAATGTCCTGGGGCATAAATTGTTCCACGGACTAAACCAATCAAATTCCAGCTTCTTTGGAGGACTAGTTCCCGAGCTCAGTGTTTGATATTTGTTTTGACCCTAGGAGGGCTGCTCCCAGCTGTCTTTTTTCCCAGTTGTCTCCTACAAACGAGCAGTCTTTAGTTTAGCCTACATCTTCAACAAATCTATCAATGGCCTCCCAATTGCCTTTCACCAAAACCTCCAGTTTTTTTGAGTGTACCCCTAGGCTTGAACTCCATGTTTTGTTGCAAATGAAGTCAGTTTTTTTGGGGGGAAGAGATTATATATTTTATGGCCTGCTTCTTCCAGGCAAAATCTCTGAGCCTGGGCTCTGGAGCTGGGGATGCAGACAACTGTGTGCTTCTCTCTGAGTGACACCCCTACTTTAGGAACTGAGCAAAGGTGAATGGAAGACAATAGCCTCAGGTGCTCTTGGCTTGCCTCTCCTGGCATGGAACCACTGTCTTATGAACAAAAGCAAGGGCGATCAGGGACCCAGAATCTTCAGTGGCACTGTGCCTAAGGTAGAGCCTCTGTCCCACCCATGAGAAGTAGGTGGGAGAAGGGAGTTTAACCTCTTGGCCAAACTTGCTCAGAACTTAGTCTCAGAAACAGGTAGTTGAGGACAGGATGAGAAATGCTGGTGGGAGAATAACCCACTGACTGAGAGCTGGGGGCAAAGTGAGCCCTGTGTTCTTGGCTGCACCAGCCTGCAGTGGAGTTTCTGTCTCACTGAGGGAAGAGGGTGGGAATGGTCTTGGTTCAAAAACCACAGGTTCTCACTGTTGTTAACCAATTTTTGTTGATTAAAAAAAATAGATGCTTCTTCATTTGCTGCAGTGCTCTTATGATCATTTCTAGAGAATTTAAACTATTTCTTAAGCAATTTTCACTGGGGAGCAGCTATTCAGAGTTTGCAAAAACCTGCCAGATGTTTTTTTATTGGGATTGCATTGCATTTATATACCTATTTAAGAGAATATCTTAAAAATATTGAATCTTCCAATTCATTAACATGGTATAGCTCTCTATTTATTTAGATCTTTCTCTCAGTCATGTTTTGAAATTTTCAGTGTACAGGTTTTGCATATCTTTTATCAGATTTATCCCCATATATTTCACATTTTTCATGTTATTTAAATTTTTAAAATTTTATTTTGTGATTGTTGCTAGTATCAGGAAAACAATTAATTTTTGTATACTCATATTGTATCCTGCATCCTTGCTAAACTTGCTTAATAGTTCTGGTAGCTGTTTATAGATATTATAGAATTTTTCTACCTAGAAAAGCATGTCGAGTGCAAATCAAGAAAGTTTTAATTTTTCCATTCCAATCTAAATGCCACTTATTTCTCTTTCTTGAGTTATTGCATTTGGCTAGGCCCTCTGGGATACCATTGCACAGAAATAGAGGAAGTGGACATCCTTGATCTTATGGGGGAGAGCATTCAGACCTTCACCCTTAAGTAACAGTAAGGCGAGAGTGTAATTTATGCATTTCCTTTCTTTTTATACATTACCCTAAAAAATAAAAAGCATATCACTTTTGTAACAGAATGCAGTATCAGAAAAAAAATCCCAATGTGTAAAATAATCAAAACTACAGTGCCTCATCCTCACCCTGTTCACGTCTTTTCTCCTACATGTTCGCACAAGGGATGCGAGGTGGTGGCAGTCTCAGCAGAGGACTCTGATTCCATGGTCCTAAGACACTTTCTCTGGAAGATCAGTGTGCAAAGGGCATGGCTGGTGGTTCCCTGAGAGAGTGAGGATGAGGAAATTGGCAAGGATCTTTTATTTTTGAAAGATACTTTAACTGGGTAAAGAATTTTAGGTTGAAAGTTGTTTTTTCTTTCTGTATTTTAAAGATGTGGTCTAGTTTTGCTGTCTTCTAGCTTCCGTTGTTTCTGATGAGGTCTGCTTTGAACCTTATCTTTGTTTCTCTGAATGTGCTCTCTTTTTTATTTTGGCTAATTTTAATTGTCTCTTCATCATTGGTTTAAAGCAATTTTATCTTCCTGGGCTTTGGTGTGATTTTCTTCATTTTTTTTTAATGCTTGGAATTCATTGAGTTTCTTGTGTCCACGTGTTTACAATTTTCACTATATTTGGAAAATTTGTCATCGTTATTTCTTCAAATATTTTTCTCTACCCATTGCCATCTTTGAGGTTTCCAATTACAAGTGTATTTAGTCACTTGAATTTGTCTTGGAGTTCAGGGATGCTCCAGGTTCTTTTAAAGATTTTTTTATTTTTTTCCTTTTTCTCCCCAAAGCACCCCGGAACATAGTTGTATATTCTTAATTGTGGGTCCTTCTAGTTGTGGCATGTGGGAAGCCGCCTCAGCATGGCTTGATGAGTGGTGCCATGTCTGTGCCCAGGACTCAAACTGACGAAACACTGGGCCACCTGCAGCAGAGCACACAAACTTAACCACTTGGCCACAGGGCCGGCCCCCAGGTTCTTTTTTTTCAGTCATTTTTCTCTTTGTAGTTTATTTTGAATAGTTTCTATTGCTATGTCTTAAAGTTTATTAATCTTTTTATAATGTCTAATCTGCTATTATCCTTTCCAACATATTTTTTTGTCTCAGATCTCTATTTGATTTTGGTCTTTTTTATACTCTATGTCTTTACTTCATATGTTCAATCTTTCCTCTAGCTTCATGAACATATAGAATAATATTTATTGTCCTTAGCTACTAATTCTATCATCTCTCACATCTCTAGGTCATTTTCTATTGATTCATTTTTCTCTTCATGATGGCTTGTATTTTTCTGCCCCTTTGTATGTCTGATAAATTTTGATTGGGTGCCAGGCATGGTGAATTTTGCTTGGTGGTGCTGTTTATCTTTGTATTCCTATAACCATTCTTGCAATTTTTTCTGGACTTCTGTTAAGTTTCTTGGAAACAGTTTGACTTTCTTGGGTCTTACCTTTGAACTTTGTTCAGTGGATTCAGAGCACCATTCTGTCTAGGGCTAAGTTCACCCCACTGCGGATGCAGAACCCTTTTGAATGCTCTGATGGCCTGTGAATTGTTAGGGTTTCCACTGTGGCTAATGAAATCAGGCACTATTCCTAACTCTGTGAGCTCTGAGGATTGTTCCATTTCACGCTTTCATGGGGTCCTTTCCTGGTCTCAGGCAGTTTCCTCAGACACACGCACCGATTGGTATTCAGGTGAACATCTGACAGTGACCCTCTGCTGATCTCTGGCCTTCTTTCTCTGTGCAGCTCCCTCCTCTTCAGCACTGTCTCCTGTGAACTCCAGTTGTCTCGGCTTCCTCAGATTTCCACTTCTGCCACCTCAACTTGGGGGAAACTTTAGTCTCTGCCTGGCTTCCCCTCCCCTGTCCAGCAGCTAAGAAACTTTTTCCATGCAGAGGCAATTGTAGGGCTCATCTCGTTTGTTTTCTTTCACTCAGAGATCATTGGTTTTTGTCATCTACTGTCCAATATATTGAGAACTTTCCAAGGATTGTAACTGTTCATCCTCAGTGTAAGAGAAACCTCTGGGAGTTGGATCAGGTGAGTGGAAGGGAAGCGGGATCTTCTCACCAGGCAGCAACAAACTTCAACTGTAAGCAAGAAAATGACGTATGCATCGTGCAGTTAACATTAGCCAAGTGATTCTCCACTTCATACAAGTAGCCCTGAGGTTATTTGTCCTGCATCTTCATGCTGTTCTTCAAGACGTAATGGTAGTCTTCAGTCAGTCACAGATGCCACCAGGTAGCTCCCTTTCCCCTTCATACACTAAAGCTGCATTTGTTTCCTGCAGGGGAAACTCTTGAGCCATAGAGAGAATAGGCAGACTACAGCGAAAACCTGGACATGGCTCATTGACTGCATAAGACAATAATTTGCACCTCCCACCACTAAGAAAAAGTCACAATGCTTGGTGGGTTTCTTTGAATCTTGGAGGCAATATATATCTAGAATGACTTGTTTGCCTAGAACTTCATTTGCCTGAAGCTTATGCCTGTCATCTTGATGTAATTTTAAATAGCATCCTTTTCACTTAAAAGTGTCTAGGCTTGGGCAATAAATTATGTAGTGCTGAGCCTATAATATTTGAGTCTACTTCTCTAACCATTTACCGATAAATCTGTAACATTGGCAGGTCTGAGTGATACTAAGAGCAAGGGAATGCTTTCAAGCTAGTTCAGGCTGCAATGTGGTTATCACCCTCAGGCCTTATGATCTAACAGATCCAATGATAATGCATCTATAGCAGATAGAGATCATCTGTGAAGCTTGGGGCAAACTCATACGGGAGAGTTACAGTTCCGGTCATAGTGTTCAGGAAAAGAGCCCTACTTGCCTGGGTAAATAGCTAATCTCTTATTGAGAAAAAGCTTCTGGATTGTTACCGGGTGTGGGTAGAGACCAAACACCCAATCATAGGACAGCAAGTGACCATATGATCCAAACTGCCCGTTATGAACTGGATGTCATCCAAAAGCCATACATTTGGGCATGTGAAGCAACACTTCAATTTCAAAGAAAGTATTAATGTGAGATCAGGCTCAAGCGGGTCCTGAAGGCACAGGTTAGATTCATAAGCAAGTGGCTTAGACTTCACTGCACCTACTCTTGCTGCCCTGCTCCTCTCCAACCCACCCTCGGGCCTCATTACAAGTTCCCTCTGCTGCTCATAGGGACTGCTACAGCACCAAAGCCCCACTCATGGGTGGCCCTGAAGGTCGCTGGGAAAAGGAATCTTCCCAGTGGGTAGACCTTCCAGCAGGACATTTGATTGTCTAACTTAAATGGAAGAAGAGAGGGTCAGAAATGCATATCTACACTGATTCATAGGCAATGGTTAATGGTTTGGTCAGATGGTCAGACAAGTGGCAGGAACAAGATCAGAGAATTAAAAACAAGGAGGTCTGGGCAAGAGGTATATAGATAAACTTCTTAGAATGCACAGAGTATGAGAAACTGGTGTCCCATGCGAATATTTACCAGAGGGAGCCCAAGGCAGAAGTGGGTCTCAATAACTAGGTGAACAAGATGATTCATTGTGTGGATCTCAGTAAGCAGAGATGTCTTCTCTGTCTTCCAGTGGGCTTGTGTATAAAGTGGCCATGGCGGCAGGGATGGAGGTTAGGCATGAGCTCCACATGGACCTTGCCAAGAAGGCTGATCTGGCTGTCACCGCTGCTGAGCATCCAACCTGCTAGCCATGCAGTTCAGTGTTGGCCCCCATCAAGCACCACGTCTTGAAGGGACCAGTCAACCTCTTAGTGGCTGGTTAATTGCATTGGACTCCTTCCATAATGGACAGGGCAGTAGTTTATCTTCATTAGAGTAAACACTTTTTCCGGATATAGATTTGCCTTTCCTGTCCATCATGCCTCTAGCATCTCCATCCATGGACTTAGTGCATACCTTATTTACCATCATGCTATTCCTTATAATTTTGCTTCTTGCAGAGATTTATTTTATAGCAAAAGAAGTGAGACAGTATGTCCAAGGGATTCACTATTTTATAACAAACCCCATCAGCTAAGAGCAGCTGGTTGTACAGAATGGTGGAATGGCATTTTCAGGACTCATGTGTGATGCCAGCTGGGAGGCAACACCTTGTGAAGTTAGGATATCTACAGAAAAATAGCCAATATATGGTGTGGTTTCTCCCATGGGCAGAAAAAAATAGATCCAAGAATCAAGGGGTGAAAGTCGAAGTGGTACCTATCACTATTACACACTATGCTCCACTTGTACAATGTTGCTCCCTATCTGTGACACCAGTGCTACTTCTTTAGACGTCTTGTAATGAAAGATGGCACGCTTCCACAAGGAACTCAACAGTGGGTCCTTCAAGACTATCACATGGCCATTGTTGGCTTCTAATGCCAAGGAACCAACAGGCATAAAGCGGGTGTGCTACGTTGGCTAAGGCATTGTTCCTAATTAACAAGGAGAAATAGGGCTAATGCTGTACTTTGCGGGCAGGCAGGAGCTCTGGAACTTGAGTTATTTCCTAGTATTGCTATGACCAGTGGTAAAAGTTAATGAAAGACTAGCTATCCCATAAAGGCATTTCAACTTTACCTAGCATGGACTACCACTTTTTCCATGCTTCTAGGAGCCATCTTAGCACCAGGCAGTAGCCATTTAATCCACTTATCCTTATATCTATTATTTCTTCCATGAATCTCCAACGCCTGACACTCGAACCTGCAGCAATCCCCTTCTACAAGTACCCTCTCCCAATTCACCACCAGTGAGTATTAGCAAGGGAAACACCCCTTGGGCAAGGTTTCCAAGTTGCCAGCTGAATGGTGAGTGATTCAGCTCCAAAATCCCATTTCATTGTCTGCTCTTTCAGATCACTCCTGGACACAACTGCGGCAGGTTGGATTGTTTGTAGAAGGTGCTGAGACAAAGTTTGGGGTGCAAGAAGTTTACCTGGAATCAACACCTGTGAAAGGAAGCAGGCAGAAGCAGGATGGGGCCCAGAAAGAAGCTGAACTGCCACGCAGGCCAGACAGCCTCTCCCAACCCAGTGGGAACTCTGAGGGAGAACTGCTCACCAATTTCCCACATGGAGCAGAAATGGCTGGGCCTTCACGCCCCACCTTGCTCAGTCACCAGATGTGGGCTGCATCCAGAAAGGCACGTCTTTTGCTGCAGCTCAGGCTAACCTTGAGTAGCTGGGAGCTGGAGACTATCTGCTGATCACACTCCCTACAGCTGAGCAGACTGTCCTTGAGGTGGTATCTGGATGGAAAGCATCCCCATCGTGTCTACAATTTTATGTATATGCCACATTCTCCTCTTAATGGACCTTGGGCTTTTTCCAGTTTAGAGCAGAATTGCTGGGTCATTCATACGGCAGGTTTTATAAGAAACTGCCAAAGTGGTTTTACAATTTTACACTCCAATAATACACGGTAATTCTGTCTGCCCCAGCTCCTCAACAAGATTTAGAGTTGTCAATCATTTTAATTTCAGCTCTTCTGGTAGGTATATAGTAACTCATTTTTATTTTAATTTGCAGGTCCTTGATGACTAATGATGTTGAGCACTTTATCAAATAATTATCAGCCATTCATGTAACTTATTTTGTGAAATGTCCATTCACCCTTTTGCCCGTTTTTCTCCTAGTTCTTTTAAGCTGTTTTAAACCTTCTCTTGCTTGACTTCTGTTGCTGTTCTTTTGCCATGCTCGCCTCTATTTTTCCTGTTTTCTGAAGGCATGTGTCTGCTTTTACTTCTGTCTCCTCTTTCTTTTCTCTGTCAGCGCCACCAGAGACCCTTGCTGATGCTCTCACTGTCTCAGGACCCACAGCCATGGCCTTCCGTGCACACTGGGTCCTCCAGGGAGAGGGTTTCATGGCCGCAGATGTTTCATGGCCGCGGATGCAGAGTCCCTGCTGCAGCTGCTGCCATCTTGAGCCCTAATGAGCACATGCGAGGAAAAGAACCAAGCAGGGGTGGGAGGAGACACTGGATTTGCTCCTTACACACTGGCTTGGTTTATTTTTTACACGTTGTTTTTTGTTACAAAAGTTATGTTTTTTTGTTTTTCAAGAGAATGTACAAAAAGAAGATAAATGTATAAACTATATTCTCCCCTACCCACTCCAGAGGCAACCATTGCTGTCAGTTTTTTTGTTTTTATATATTTCTCTTTTTTAATTGAAATATATTTGACATATAACATTGTGCAAATTTAGTATACAACATATTAATCTGATACATTTATATATTGTAATATGATTGTCATTGTAGCGATAATTAGCACTTCCATTATGTTATATAATTATCCTTTTTAGTAGTTGGAAAAATTACCTTTTAATCTCTTAGCAAGTTTGAAGATTATAATACAACATTGCTGTCTATATTCACTGCACTGTGCATTAGATCTACAGGGCTTACTTACGACTCATTCTAAGTTTGTATCCTTAAACAACATCTGTTCTGTCTGCCTACTCCTCATCCCCTGGTAACCACCATTTTATTCTGTTTTTACCAGTTCACTTTTCATAATTCCACATATAAGTGATATCATACAGTACTTGTCTTTCTCTGTCTAACTTATCTCACTTAGCATAATGTGCTCAAGGTCCATCCATGTTGTTGTAAATGGCAGAATATCCTCCTTTCTCGTGGCTGAATAATATTCATATATATTAGAGATATAGATATCTATGTATACATATGTCTCACATCTTCTTCATCCATTCATCCATTGATGGGCATATATCTTGGCTATTGTGAATAATGCTGCAATAAACATGGGAGTGCATATATCTCTTCAAAATCTTGTTTTCGTTTCCTTTTAATATATACTCAGAAGTTGAATTGCTATATCATTTGGTAGATTTATTTTTAATTTTTTGAGGAACCTCTATATTGTTTTCCATAGTGGTTTAACCAATTTATATTCTCACCAACAGTGTATAAGCGTTCCCTTTTCTCCACATTCTGGCCAGCACTTATCTCTTGTCTTCTTGATGATAGCCATTCTAACAGGTATGAGGTGATATCTTGTTGTGGTTTTGATTTCATTTCCCTGTTGATTAGTGATGTTGAACATCTTTTCATGTTGGCCATTTGGATGTCTTCTTTGGAAAAATATCTGGTTAGTTCTTCTGCCCATTTTTTTAATTGGATTGTTTTATTGATTTTGAGTTATATAAGTTCTTTATATATTTTGGCTATTAACCTTATCCAATATATGGTTTGCAAAAATTTTCTCGCATTCTGTAGGCTGCCTTTTCATTTTGTTAATTTTTTTTTTTTTTTGCTGTGCAAAAGCTTTTAAGTTCGATGTAGTCCCGTTTGCTGGATTTTGTTTCCGTTGTTTGTGCTTTTGGTGTCATATCCAAAAAATCATTGCCAAGACCAATGTCAACGAGCTTCTTCCCTACATTTTCTCCTAGGAGTTTTGTAATGTCATGTCTTATGTTTAAGTCTGATCCATTCAAGCTAATTTTTGTGAATGGTGTAAGATAGGGGTTCAATTTCATTGCTCTGCATGTGTTTATCCAGTTTTTCCATCACCATTTGTTGAAGAGACTATCCTTTCCCCATTGGGTGCTCTTGGCTCCCTTGTCAAATATCAGTTAACCATATAAACAGGGGTTCAATTCTAGGCTCTCTATTCTGTTCCATTGGTCTATGTGTCTATTTTTGTGTCAGTATCATACTGTTTTTATTACTGTAGCTTTGCAGTATAGCTTGAAATCAGGAAGTGTGATACCTCTGGCTTTGTTTTTTTTCCTCAGGATTATTTTGGCTATTCAAGGTCTTTTGTGGTTTCATACAAATTTTAGGATTATTTTTTCTAGTTCTGAGAAGAATGCCATTGGTATTTTGGTGGAGATTGCTTTGAATCTATAAATGGCTTCAAGTAGTATGGACATTTTAACAAAATTAATTCTTCCAATCCATTAACATGGATATCTTTTGTTTGTGTCTTCAAATTCTTTCACCAAAGCCTTGTAGTTTTCATTGTATAGATCCCGGGCACATGCTCCACCTCATGGTGCCAGCCTTAGAGAGTGAGATACTGGATTCCTCAGCACCTAAGCATTCCCCTCTGCAAAATGGGTCATCAAGAGCCTGCTTGATCACTCTCCTCTGGTCCCTGGGTCCTGTGGGCTCCAGAGAGTGAGTTAGAAAGCTGAAAGGGTGAGTTCAAGGGTCAACTTTAAAACCTACATGGGCTTGGCCATCTCACCAGTGAGCCTGCTCTTCGCAGCCTCGCCTGGTTTTTTGAAAATGTACTTGTTTGTAATTTGGGATAAATAGAGGCTTGAAATTGGACAGTATATACTAGTTCATCTTGAGGGAATTACACCTGGCTAATTAATGAGGAAAAAAAATTTAGGAAGGACAGAAGACCACCATTAAGAGCAGGTTATACATTTACCTGGTGGGGAAATATCTACCTTAGGTATTTCATAGATGAATTATATCTGGAGTTTGTTTCACATAGGGAAAGTACAAGCTATAAAAACCAAAGGTGAACATTACAAGGCTAGATAGATGGGAGAAATCACTCATCTAATCAACTATTGATGATGCTCCCAAATCTGTGTTTATTATTGGCCTTTTCATGATAATGCCCAGGGCCTTCCACTGAGACTTACAGCATAGTAAACCAAATAAAAATGATTTATTTATACAAATCCTCTGAGAGGTAGAGGTAGATACTTTCCTTGGATTATAGAATGTTATTTACAGCAGCAAAGAGGCCTTGACTCTAAGCCTTCTTAACTCAAATCTCG
This sequence comes from Equus quagga, assembly GCF_021613505.1. Classification (NCBI taxonomy): domain Eukaryota; kingdom Metazoa; phylum Chordata; class Mammalia; order Perissodactyla; family Equidae; genus Equus; species Equus quagga. The sequence goes on from NC_060272.1 coordinate 74,603,712, forward strand.
CTAATGGCATAGGGTAGAGGAAAGAATATAGGTCTTTGATTCACAGTCTTGCCATCAGATAGCATTTCTGCCACTTCCTAGCTCTGTGACCTTGGACAAACTTATTAAACCTATTCTGTTTCCTTATTTGTAAAATGAAAGCAATAGCACCTTCTTCATAGGGTTGGGAGATGATTATATGGACACAGGTAAAAGGCCTATCATACATGTTCTCGCCACACACACACACAAAATGGTAACTGTGAGGTGATGGATGTATTACCTTATTGTGGAAATCATTTTGCAACATACTTATATCAAATCATCACATTGTACACTTTAAATGTACACAATGTTATATGTCAAATATATCTCAATAAAACTGGGGGAAAAAGGGCTAACAATATTTGCCCATAGGTGATGGATGATAAATGTTATTGTCCACACAGGGTCAGTATAGCCTGCCTCGTGGAGAGGCTCTTTATGGGTTTAATATTCCTCGGGAAAGTGGAGAGGCTTCACTTTATCCAGAATTCACCTCATGCAATGTCTGCTGAACAGGCACTGATTACCCACCAGATGCTCTTTTTGATCCAAAGACAGTGGCATGACCTCTAGGAGTGACAGATATTAATTATAATATAAGAATTTAAGTGCTGTGCTAAGTCACATCAATAATCAATGAAAGAATGATCAATTTGACCTAGTCGATTGGAGGCAGATCTGCCCCTTTCCCCTCAAAAGACAAAAAAATCACAGGGAAATTCAAAACTCCATGGCCATCCTCCAGCCTCAGGCGTGAGGAAATGCTTTCGTGCTCAGCCTGCTCAGGGTAAAGCTACCTGCCCTGGCCCCCTCCCAGCAGGCGTGTGCTGTTCAAGGACCAGCCACTGGCACGTGACTAGATGTGGCGGACTATAGCTCTTGGTTTACATTTCCTAGCGAACATGTTTGCTAAAATGAGGTAAAACAGAAAATGAATTCCACTAAGTCGCAGCTGTGTTTAAGTCTTAGCGTTCTAGCAGAAGCGTGAAATACAGCTCCTAGAACTTAGGACTAAACATTTTGCACTTCTGTCTCTACTTGTTCCAAAGTTAGAGACTCGGTTCACACATCTCAGTTTGCAGATGAGGAAGATACAGTCCGGAAAAGCGACCCAGGTAAGGCCCCGCAGCGAGCCCACAGCAGAGGCAGGACTGATTCGGCTTTTCCAATTTCTATCCTGGGCTCTGTGATCTCTACATATAGTTACACTGGAGAGCAGACAGTAACACTGAAAAAAGCTGCCAGGGTGGTATGTTAACCACAGAAGTAGGAGGCAGCTCGTGTGTACGGTATCTTAGGACCAATGCCTCCCTAACATCTACTGTATAGCTATGAAATAACAGATAGTTTGCTTTTGACATTTATAAAGAGGAAACCATGGCTGCTCTTGATAAAAGTTTTAAAGATTCTAATAAAATTTTCACAAGTGGAACTGTGGTTTTTAAAGTGAAAATGATTCTGTGGAACACTCATTCTTTAACACAATTATATAAGAAAGGCAAGTATCATTAGGCTAAAGAGCTTCCTTTACTTTTGAGTGTAAGAATATGCTCATGATAATCATCCCCTTTTAAAAAGTGAATTGCCAATTTGCTCTAAATATGTAGCGCATAGACAAATGGTTTAATTCAACTTTATTTTACTTAATTATAACAAGAATTTTTAAAAACCTCCACAACTTTATGCTATTTCTAATAAATATTTGAATACAAAACATTTCAAATATAGCACAAATAAAACAGGCTAATGCATAACTAGATTTGGATAAAGTCATGTGAACCAAATTCCTTCTGTGTTTGAAAGGAATGCATGTTGTTACAAAGTGAGAGGCTGAGGTCCTGGGGTCCTGGGTGGGGGAAGGGGAGGGTCAAGAGAGAACGCTTTGGGTTTGGGACTCCCGAGCCTTCAGCTCAGAGCAGACTGACGGTGTGGCAGAGTAGCTTGGGGTTGGGGAATGATACAAGGTCTATTCTGGTTTCTCTATAAACCCCCCAAAGCTAACTTTTTGGCTATCCTCCTTTCTAGCTTTTAGAAAGGGCTTTTCTTGGCTGCCAGGAAGCAGGGAGCAGGCTGCGGCAGAACGATTATCTGGGAGCAGCCAGGCATAAGCTCAGACACTTCAGAAAACTGGGGAGGGGGGACAGAGGCAGATCCTTCTTCCTTTTGTGGACCTGGGAAGAGGGTGCTTGGTGACATTCTCCTGAACATGAAAGGAAGAACACAGCTTTGAAAGGTTTGTGATTGTATGTTAAAACAGATTCACACCGATACTGAAAAAACAAAAAAAAGGCTTGTAAACACATTTTTACATTTACAATTAAGATTTCTGAAACAACTATACTAAGAGTGGTCTTCAGCTAAATAAGACATAGCATTAAAATAATTAATTTTAAGCTTTGAGGGTTCTTTTTAAAGTACCACTTAAAACTTATTCAAAAACAGTAAATATAGAAAAATTGTTCTATCTTAGGAATGAGTTTGAGAATGCACAAGGAAACAACAGAGCCAATTCTTTAACCTCTGGTTATTGATACGGAGTGCTAAATTCATTCTGAGAATTTCCTACATTGTTCACTTAAAGGAAGACAAACGCAGAGCTATCAAGGAGTTTCTCGGTAAATTTCTAGCCCTTGGAGGGCTATAACTTTTCATAAATATGGCTACTGACCAGATGATTTCTAAATTTTAAATTTGTCACTCAAAAATGTAAAGTATAGGATTTACAAGTATTCCATTTTTTGAGAGATTTTGAGAAATGACCACAATTGCAGCACATCAAAAACAATGGAACTAGTTTTAACAAACTCTGAAAACTTTTAAGTTCTAGATTCATTTTGAAACCAACTTCCAAACAAAATAAACTAAAAACAATACATATGTATACTACACTGCTGAAGTAGCTTAAACTTGCCAAGACGTCTTCAGAGCGAGTCTTTTTGTACTCACTTCCTTGAAGGTTTCCTCTGGGTTGTTTCTGCGGGTCGCAACCACAAGAGCCTACTGTCAAAATGCCTCTTAGGCGTTTGCTCTGCCAGCTCAAGGTCTGTCCTCAGTACCTTTCTCTGCACACCCCCCCAATCCCAGGTGGAACAGCTCACTGCTCCTAACAGTCGTGCTGGGTCTGCAGCCCGCCTCACCGCTTGCTCGGCCGCTTTTCGTACTTCTCCTGGCTGCTCCGCTTCCTTGGTGGAGAACGGCTGGCCGCGCCGCGAGCCGGGAAGCCGTGCTTGTAAGGGTGGCTCCTGCGCTGCTTCCGGTTTTCTTCCTTCTGGGTCTGGCTTTTCGCAGGTTCCTCACTGCCCTCTTTTTGTTCTTGGTCTTGCTCTTTATGGGAGGGCAGTGTGTTCTTAATTGTGTTAATTAGAAATCTTTTATTTGTACCAGCAAGAGGACACTTCATCCTGGGGGTGAGGGGAAAGAAAACAATCACAAATCAAACACTGACTCCAAAGCTGAGCCCACTGATCACGGCAAGTGCCAAAGAATTGTTTCCACAGGATCAAGTGTGTGCATTTGTTCAGCTTTCCTTGCATGCCACCTAGTGTAAACTCAGAGTACAGGGGGAAGAATCAGACACAGCACTCCTGAGACAGCCGGCCCTTAGCTGAATACTGCAACCTTTTCCTCTTCGTCAGGACTAACTTTCTTACTGCAGTATCTGGACAGCTATTGACCACAAGGCAAATTAACAATCATTTAACATTTTCTCCTTAAATAAAATGCCTGATCTCACTATATTCTGCATTTTGAGTTAAATTTATTGTGACGTGCTTTTAATTACCAAAGAGTAAAAATAAGTCCCTCTTCGAGGAACAAAAAAAGTACATTGTGCCATCTCACGGATACTAGAGCCAAATGATCTACTCTAGAAAGGAAAATTGCCTAAAGAATCCAGAAAAACGCAATAATCACCTTTTCCCTTTAAAAACACTCTTACCCTTGGTTTCAGGACTCCAGTCCGTGCTCTGTCGGTGACTCTCGCACATCTCACCCTCCGGGTGAATGTCTGTGCAGTGTACATGTAGGTGGCTTCATGGTTCAAGCTCACCCAGGAGGGAGGATGGAACTAATTAAATTAATTAACATGCTGAGTTATATTTATATACTACAGTATTTGTTTTATTTTTCAGATGTAGTGAATCTTTCATTTTGGAAAAGAAAACCCCACACAAATGAAAACTTGCCTATTTCTCTTGGTCTTGAGCCGTCTGCCATATGATGGGCTATTTAAGGAGGATACTGATCCTCAAAATCATGTTATTCAGGGTGGCTGGTATTGAACAAAATGAATGTGGGAGTCTATAATCTCCATCTTTATACCAAACTTCGGTTCAAAGAGAATCCCAAAGAATACTTCAGAATGAAGCCAGCAGCACTCCACTGCAATGGGTCTGCAGTCTAGACCCGTCTGAGTGGAACATAAGCAGTCATCAGCCTACTGTCACTTACATGGAGCTCAGACCACGTAAGGCCAGAAGGGCATTAAATCTGGAAGTAAAAGGAAGAGCAAAAATAAAAGAAAATGTCTCCTGCTGCAAATAAGCAGTCCCTGAGCCTGCATAGAGAGAGAAAATATCTGAGAAGAATCAAAGGTGGTGTATACAGCCAATGTGCTGTGCGTGCTGAATGCTCAGGCCAGAAGTGACCAGGGAATGAGCCAGAACAGGAGGAAAAGAAATGCAGAGCGAAAAGGACAGTGGAGTGCAGTGAAGCAGTGGGAATGGTCAGAGGTGGTGATGGCACTGGAGGTTGTTTGCTTTGTTAGCACTACAGTTCAGAGGCCACAGTGAATGAGATGAGGACCAAAGAAGAAAGCCCATAACAAAGAGGAAAGGAAAAACAGTTCTGCAAGTACTGGGGGATGCTAGACTACTTAGCTCCCTGGAACGCTACAGGGGTTCCCTGAGCTTCCAGAGAAAGTACACCAGCATCGCGTTACCTCAGTAGTCCAAGGCAGAGTCACTCACACCTCCTGGAAGTACCTGAGCACTAGGATGCTCTGTGCAAGGGCATGTGATGGGAGCAGGCGGGGCTCTTACTTCAGTGGCTTGAGAGGGTGTCGCTGAATTCAGGCACTGATTTGGGGAAGAAACTTGAACCACTGAAGTTGCACACTCAGCAAAGATTCAGAAGAGTACTAGACACCAGTGTGTCACAAAACAGCACAACACTGCTGGCCTGCAGGAAAAAATGACCCTCTAATGCACAATATAAAAAGCTGAGAGTGCTCCTCTTTGCCAACTTGGCCCAGTGCTTACTGTAGGAGCAAAATCATTTTTACAAGTCAATGGACCACATATATCTCTTGAATATGGAAGGCTAGGAGCAGTTGGTGAAAAACAGCCAGCTGAAGGAGAATTTTGGGGTGTTTTCAGTGGAGTGGGTGATCTCAGTGCTGGTGAAACCAGTCAGTTCTTCTCTGGATTAAACAAATGAGGAAGGGATAATAATCTAGGACCTTAAAAGAAAACCTTTGGTAACCCCCGGTGAAATCCACTACATTTTGCTATGTTCCATACGAGGTCATCTTTAATACCATATGCTTACCCAAGATGAACAAAGGTCTTCTTCTGCTAGGGAACTGCAGAGTTCACACTCAGAGGGCGAGGGCTATGTCAGAGGCGGCGTTCCCCAGCTTTCAGCAGCTAGTGTAACCCACTGACTTTCCAAGCTTTCAGTTGGAAGCTGTGACCAGGGTTCTGCATGTCACGGGAGAGGCAGATTTCTAGAGACTCTGCCACTAGAGAGTCGAAGATTGACCGAGGCTAGGATTGTAAGCTTTTCATCTTTTTTTTTTTTAGTAGGCACACTGTATAACATAATTTGCAAAAGTAAGAAGCTACTTTCTTCTCCTTGCAGTTATCATACTTGATTTATGAAAAACAGTAAACTGTAAAACAAACCTAGGGAACAGAAAGGGAAGATAAATCTAAGGTTTCTTTTTCTTTTCTGATTTTAAGACTTTTGTCTCTCTACTGCTGAAGGATAGAGGTAGTAATATCTGGCATCCTACAGGTGCGGACCTGCCACTTTTGGTTTGTAAAATAGTTTCATGAGTATGACCCATCAAATAGTGACACATGATCACTAGCCAATAAGAATAATAACAGTGATGCTGACTAACATTTATGAAGCAATCACCATGTGCCATTACATTTCCAAATTGACCTCATTTCATTTATCCAAGCATCACCCATTTTATAGATGGACAGAAGAGGAAAAGCGACTTATCTAAGATCCCAAGCTAGTAGGACATGGAGCTGGGACTGGAACAAGCAGGTCTGACTCCAGCGTCCACCCTCCCCACACCATCCCAAATGGGGCAGAGCAGCAGAAGACAGAGAGACACACTGCAGCATCTCCACATGGCCAATCACCAGCAGTTAGGGAAAGATCGCAGGGGAAGGCCTGCCAGCACACCTGTGGCCGAGGCTTCTTCATCCAGGACAACCACCAAGAAGCAGATCTGTACGCAGGGTCAAGTTGGCTAAGGACAGCTGGCCACTCACAAGCCCAGGAGAGTCACTGACACGGACGAGGACAAGGACAAAGAACTTCCCAAACACACCTGACTTGGATATTTGTGAAGTACAACAGGCAGTGGGAAATTACGGGTCTTACTTTTACGGTTACGGAACTAGAGGCCTTGGGATCATGGAAGCAAGGTTCCATGCAATGCATTCCAATTCATTCCTTTATTCTACAGCCAAACCCATTCCCACACCAGCAAACAGCATTTACCTTCTATTCTGTACATATCTTTGCACTATCATGAACGTAAGTCTAAAATAACACCTGCAGAAAGAAGCATAACGAGACTCCCAACACTCCGTGAAACAAGGGCAATATCTTTAATCTTGACGCTGTGGTTGATTACAACTCATTTTGTTGTTTAATGCTGCCACAACCACCATAACCTCCCATGGTTTATAATTTGGCAATCAAAAGCCCCAGCATGTGGCCACCTGAGAAATTCTTTTATGGGGTTATAATCTCGAATACTAAACTGTTAATCCTTAATTACTCTGCATACAATAGTCTTGAGGCTCATGGTAAGTTTTCAATGCACTCTGTTTCCAACACCATACCTAAAAGTAATGGAAAACAGTTGACATATATGTACATATATATAATATTTATTTATTTAAAAAATCTGAGAATCTTTCATATGTAAGGCATTATGCTAGGTGCTTTAGCAAAGATAAATACCAGGCTATCTGTCTATGTACTTATGCTCTTTAGGAGACCAACAAGAGGAACAGAGGCATGGGAAGCTGAAGTGCAGAAGCAGCTATGTGAATACGGCATACTGGGATAGATGACGATGCTACAGTCCTTGGCCTCCTGCTTCCTTAACAGCACAAATCATTCACACAGCTATAGGATCTAACGGTAACACATTCAGGGCTCTCTGATTCACTTTCATAACTGAATATGAAAGGAATGTAGGCAGCAGGGCCAGGAAGCACTGCCATTTCTGTGTTCTAGCAGACAGTAATCCACAGAAGAGAGGTAGTCTATAGTACAATGAGTATCAAGCTAGAGATGAGAAAGCAAAGTTCCAGTCCCATCAGCAATTAGTGAGCTGGGGCGTTAGGAACCTCTTTGAGCCCCACACTCTTAAACCATAAAGGCTTCGGATCTCCGTGGCCCTGAAACCCTGCCAAGAGCCTCATCCCGCAGTCACTCAGAAACGTGAGCTCTTCCTTCCCTCCCCGCTGGTTCTAGCTGCACTGTGCTCTCCTGCTCACATGTCCACATCCACCAGTGGATTAACGCCTTTCAGGCCAGGAGCGAGAGTCATCTTTACTGCTGCTGTGCCTGGCCTCTTAATATTCCCACTGGTGCTCAGTAAACATTCAAATGAATAAAAAAACACATGCCTGCATAAAGGCTGGAGAAACTATTTGCTTTCCAATAATCAAAAGCTGATTACATAAAATGGAAGAACAATGGAAGAACAATGCAGGTGATATTTCTCCTTGTCACCAGAATGACCCCAAGCCAAAATAGAAAAGCACCCAAAAAACATCATTCCCATTGAAACAACTCGGTTAAGAAAAGGAAGAATCATTTCTTGTCAGATTCAATCTCTGAAACTTATTGTAGCAAAATACACACCTTTCCAAGTATAAAGCTGAAGTTTCACAGGCACTAGACTCAAATATGAGATTGAGCCACAGATAAGCTGAAGCAAACGTGGCCAGAATAAAAGCAGCTCTGTAGACAATGAAGCTGGGCAAATTTCTGAAATTTGTGCTTTATAAATTCCTTTATGTTGACTAAAGGAAGTCACATGGGCCAATATTTCAATTTCTCGGAGGCCTCCGTCAAGAATAGCTTCCAAAGAGATTCTTTTGCTGAAATACATCCAAGGAAGTATATAGCACCAAATGGTCTCTTTCTTTACAAAACAAAAAATGGCATCCCATTTGCATTTTCTTTAGTTCAGCAATCTCTTTCTGGCAATGGCTCAACAACCTCACTAAGATCTGTTTATGAAATATCCAAGAGGAAAAAATAATGTCTCTCACTCGAGTTCTATTTCAAATTTTAATGCAAATATAAAGGTCTTCTAGATGTTTAGAAAAACAGACCACGGCCCACTATTAAGCACTACACTGTCTACGCCTTTTAGATTTGTCCAAGGAGGTCCTCTTGACAGGGATGGGTCTTGGGACTCCCGTGCTGGAGACCTGGCTACCTGAGTGCCGTGGAGCTGTCTGCCCCTGGGCGAGCCGGGAGGACACTCTGAATTCTGCAGAGTAGGTCGGTATTCTTTTAATACATAGGGATTAGTATAGTGGCTTCCAAATTTGTGTGCACTTTAGAATCACCTGGGTTATCTTTTTAAAACTCCAAGCTCAGGCCACGCCCCAAATCAATAGTCTTTGATGGAGGGACGCAGACATCTGGAAGCTCCCCAGATGATTCAAATGTGCAGGTACGTTTGGGAACCACTGGATTAGTGGTTACAAGTTTTTACTTACACACACGCATTTATTTAAACAGACTGAAAACCAGGTGTTCTCTCAGGATAAGCACCACGGGGAAGATGTTCTTTGTCCCAGTACTAGGGAGCAGAAACAAGTCATGGTTGTCCTTGGCCCAGACCTCCTTTCATAACCCATACCTGTTGGGTGTGCTGAACCAAAAGCTGCCTCAAGGAAAAGTACTTGTGCAACTATTTGAGTTGCAAGGTGAACTAGATGGTTATTCAGAGGTGCGTGAGCCTGTCACTTCAAGGAAAATAACTCACAGTATCCATTACCAATGATAAAACTGGAGTTTCCCAGTGAAAGAAAATTAGACTTTTGGAAAACTGTGAACTTGACAGGCAGGTTCCCAACACTTACAAGACTTTTCTGATGAGATCAGTGGTGATATTTACAAGTGTGTTTTATAATATTATGTAATGACATGAGTCAGCATTTGGAAGATCTTCATAACTCGGTGAACCAACGTTTTCCAGGTGACCAATGCATGATGTTACAAAATCATGCATGAGTAGAAGATTCACAGTGCAACATAGACCAAGGAATTTTATTGTGATAGAATGTGAAAAATTCACATTATTAAAAAGAATGTTAAGAAACTACTACTCGTTGAGGTTACTTGCAAAGTTTTGATGTAGTATTAAAGAATACCACGATTTTGTGAAAAAAAGTTACTGAACTGCTTCTATCTTTTCCAGATACACATTAGTGTGAAGTCAGATTTTCTTCATATACTTCAACCAAAATAACATATTACAACAGATTGACTGCAGAAGCGCATATGGCATTCCAGGTCTTCTGTAAGTCAGAAATTAAAGAGGTTTCCAAAAATATTAAACAATGTCACTTTACTTAACAATTTTTGCAAATATAGTTATTTTTATACAAAAATTATTTATCAATATTTATTTTATTATTTTTGTCTATTGTTATTTTTAAATAAATTAATAAATACTGTAAAAATCACTCAATTTTAATTTCTGATACAGTAAATAATGATAGACATAACCCATATTAAAAAAGTTCTTTGGGGTCCTAAATAATTTTTAAGAGTGTAAAGAATCCTAAAACCAAAAAGTTTGAGGACCATTGTTATAAGACAATTGGAAAAAACTAACAATGTCAACAGGAATTCTTGCCCTGTAGACTAATGGGAACGTGTATCACACCCTGTTCGCCCAGGATCCACCTCTTATAAACGTGGAATGTCTCTGCCTGCTATCTTTACTCCCTTCTCAACATGCTTTTCCTCCTTCTTGGGAAGAGGCTGCTAGTTGCCCCCCAATATCTGTTCTTCCTGTCTTCTATAGTAAAAGAACCCAGACACTTATCTGGCACATGCCAGTCTGGGGAAAAACAGACTAAATTCCTGACCTTGTAGCTGGGCGTAGACATGAAACTAAATTCTGGCCAGTAGATTATATGTAGCAGTGATGTACACAACTTCTGGGAAGTGTCCTTAAAGGCAAGCCCACCTTTCCTCTTCTTCCTTTCTGCTAACTGAAATAAGGATTTAACAACTGCTACTACATTAGAGCACGTGGAAAAGAATCACAACCTATGGTTGGGAGATATGGAAAGCCAGAAGAAAGCTGGGTCCTCGAGAACTTTGTGGAACCGCCAACCTAACTGGTAGGATACTCAAAGGTACATCAGGACTCCCACAAATCTCGGGGGGGCTCGTGCACGTGGTAACTCTCCCCGGGGGAAACAGAAATGACATCGATAAACTAGTTCTTTTACTATCAGAAAGTTCCACTAAGCCAGTAAGTGGCACTAAGGTGGTCAGGATAAAGGACTTCCATCTGCACAGCTGCCTGCAACAACTGATCCCCTTGAACACTCCTCACATCACAAGAACCCTGACTGATATTTTCTCATTCACTTGTCAAGTCATCTGAATTTACGATTTAGCTCTATGCTGACTCTCACATAAGGTAGTAGATTGGACCAATGACTACTGTCAACCCGATGAAGGTCCTGCCTTACACCAAAAAGAAAGCAGCCTGCCCCTAACAAAGTTTGTACTAATCTGATTCCCATTAGGAGAGGCAGCTTATCTCTGTAAAGGACAGAGGAGGGCTGGAAAGAAGATAAGAGCAGATTTAAGTAAGATTTACTAACTCACTGCCTCATGCCAGGAGCCATGCTGACGGTTCTCATAAATATTATCTCATCAAATTTGTACAATCCCTCTTCCAGGAGGTAGGTATTCTACTGAATCTAAGATGATTATCTATGTTACATACAGATTGACTCACACTGGGTTATTTCATTTTATTATATCATTTCATCCATAAATATATCAGAATGAATTTCTGAAAGATAATAGCTTTTAAAAAATAACAGCAATACCATATCACATCTAAAAAATCAACATTAATTCCTTAATATCCTCAAATACCCCCAATTGTTAGTTCGTTTGGACAAGGATCCTAATGAGGTACAAATTTTATTTGATATGTCTCAAATCTGTTATTTCCTAGGATACTCCTCCTTCTTTTCTCCGTGCAATTCGTTTGTTAAAAGAATTGGGTTGTTTGCCCTGTAGAACTCCCCACACTTTGGATTTTTGTGCTTTTATCCTGAGAGTGTCATTTAACATGTTCCTCTGTCCTCTGTATTTCCTGCAAACTAGCAGGTCTAACTGGAGACTTGATCAGATTCTGGTTCAGTTTTCTAACAAGGATCCTTTACAAGTGGTGTTCTTCCTATTGCATCCTTTTGTGGTGTAAAGGTTGATCAATAAGTTCAGGTGTCATCAGCCTCACCCATTCATCAGAAAATCCCCCATTAACTTCCTTTCATCTGATAGATTTAGCTATCACTGATGATCTTTACTTAGATCCAATCTATCATTAGGGATTATTAAATGATGACATTCTTTTTTTTTTTTAAGATCAGGTTTACTGAGGTATAATTTGTACAGAATAAAATTTATCCTTTTAAGTAAATAATGTTGAGTTTTGGCAAATGTATGAAGTCATGCAATTACCACAAAAATCAAGATATAGAACATTTCCATTACTCAAAAAAGTTCTTCAGTAAATCCCTTCATTCCATTCCCACTTCCCGGCAACCAATGATCTGTTTTCTGTTCCTAGAGTTTCAGCTTTTCTAGAATGTCATATAAGTAGAATCTTTTTTGTTTTGGTGAGGAAGATTGTCCCTGAGCTAACGTCTGTGCCAGTCCTCCTCTGTTTTGCATGTGGGATGCCGCCACAGCATGGCCTGACGTGAGGTGTGTCGGTTCACAACTGGATCTGAACCAGCAAATCCTGGGCCACTGAAGTGGAGCATGTGAACTTACCTACTACACTAACGGGCTGGCCCTGGGAATCTTACCCTGTGTAATGTTTTGTGTCTGGCTTCTTTCACTTAGCTTAATGCTTTCAAGATTCATCCATGCAGTGTGTATCAGCAGTTCTGTTCTTTTTTATTACTGAGTAGAATTGAATGTATAGATGTACCACAATTTGTTTATCCATTCATCAGTTGATGGACATTTAGGTTGTTCCCAGTTTTGAGCTATCATGAATAAAACTGCTATGAACATTACTGCACAGTTTTCTGTAGGGGGCTTAAGTTTTCAATTCTCTGGTAATTGGTTAGAAGAAGAATTCTGCATGGTGAGTGTGTATTTATAAGAAACTGTCGACTGTTTTTCAAAGTGGCTGTACTATATTACATTTCCACCAATAATGCGTGAGCACTCTATTTGTTCCACATCCTCATCTTTATTCGGTACTGTTAATCCTTTTTTATTTTAGCCACTCCAGTACATGTGTAGTGGTAACTAACTGTGGTGTTAATTTGCATTTTCCTAATAACTAATGATTGAGTATCTCTGCAAATGCTTATTGGCCAATTGTATGTCATTTTTGGCGAAGTATTTATTCAAATGTTTGGTACATTTTTAAATTACATTGTCTGTCTTATTATTGAGTTAAGCATTCAAATGATCATCTTAATTCTATAGTCTTTCTACATTTAATAGTGGCAATTCTATAAGGGAGTTGTCTGTCATCAGTTATTTTCTAACCTTGAGGTATCATTTGTACAGGGAACAGGATAAATGCTTGATTCTTCTTCACTATTTATCAGTTTTATGAATACTGATTTGGTACCCTACTGTCATCTAAAAGGGATCACTAAGTTTCTTGTTGAGATTATCATTATGGCCTCATGGATTTTAACATATTTTAGGTATCTCAATCATTACAGCTTTATTCTTTTCGAGGATCAAATGATCCCATCTTTGACTAGCTGGAAGCCTTTCAAGTTGGTTCCTGAGTCCTTCTGAAACGACAACAGTAGTCTTGACAGTTTCTTTGCTTTCTGACATGACAAGATTTTCTGGCTCCTCTTATACATTTCCTGCCTATTAGTAAACAGTTTGGCCTTACCCAGAGAGGTCTGGCCTTTGCCCTTGGCTTCTGGGAGATAATCTCAATTCTAGGAGGCAATGTCATATCAGATAGAAATGTCTTTGATTAGCGGGGGAGCTTTGGGTCATGTGGTATTGGTCAGCTTGGAGACTGAGATCAGTCATTTGAGCAATCCATCAATCAATCATGCTTAAGTAATGAACTCCAATAAAAACTCTGAACACTGAGGTTCAGGTGAGCTTCCCTGGTTGGCAATACACCATGCGTACTGTCACACATTGATGCTAGGAGGGTAATGTGCCCTGACTCCATGGGGAGAGGACAACAGAAGCTTCGGGTTTAGAACCCTTCCAGACTACGCCCTTTCCATCTCTTATTTTGGCTGATTTTAATGTGTATCCTCTCCCTGTAATAAACTACAACCATAAGTATATAGCTTTTTGTGGATTGTATGAGTTCTTCTAGCAAATTACTGAAGCTGAGGGTAGTTTTGGGAACTCCCTGAACTTGCAGTTGGTGTAAGAAGTGAGGGCAGTCCTAGAGACTGTGACTTCTAACTTGCAGTTTGGCTAACCCTAGACACTGCCTAGGATCTGCGATCAATTATTTCTCTAAGAATCTCTGTCTTCTTTCAGTGACAAATGGTATTTATATACCAAAATCTGGGTGCCAGGGGTACTTACTGCTACTGAGTGGGTAGTCATTATTTCTAGGATTTTTCCATGAATAGAACTAGAAAAAGCTTTTCTCTCTTCCTTTTAAAGAGAAAATGTAGCACGATTTCACACTGATATTTCTAACTCAAATTTAGGATTATAGGTTCTTACTTCTTTGATTTTTAAGTTTGTATCTCTTTTACACAGAAAATCTTGATATCTAAAGCAAATAAATATTTACTTATTTGTTTTATCCTACTATATAATATTTCCAGAATAACGGTATCAATATTATTACTAACAATATGATAACTGGAAACAATTTAAGATTTCTTTGTAGCTCTTTTTTGTCTTTTGGAAATAAAGGCAAATTTCAAATTGGTTGAAAGAGTTTCTCTGTGTGGCCAAGCCATCCACTAAAAGGCTTACTGAGGTCCATTTGTTTTATTTTGTTTGCTTTTTAGGGATTACCTTTTCTCTCTATTTATTTAACTCTGTTTCATATTTTATGTAAACCATGTGCATGGTTCTAAGAGTCAAATCTACAGAATAAGGTATATTCAGAAGTCTAGCTTATACTTTTATCCCATTTTTACATTTTACTCTTTTTAATGGCCCACAGTACTCCACTGTAGTGAATTTTAAATTGTAGATAAAAGATCTAAAATCAGCATACATATACTGAATGTGATGCTATTGCTAAAGTAATGCTTAAAAGAGTAGAGTTGATTCTTAAGGATAAGTTCTTCCTTTGTTTAAATTATTAAATTTTTTTTAAAAGATTTTATTTTTTCCTTTTTCTCCCCAAAGCCCCCCAGTACATAGTTGTATATTCTTAGTTGTGGGTCCTTCTAGTTGTGGCATGTGGGACACTGCCTCAGCGTGGTTTGATGAGTAGTGCCATGTCCGCACCCAGGATTTGAACTGACGAAACACTGGGCCACCTGCAGTGGAGCGCGCGAACTTAACCACTCGGCCATGGGGCCAGCCCCTATATTATTAAATTTTAACAAGCTCTATTTTGTATAGAAACTGCAAAGGTAAACTTTAGCTCTACGTGGCTGAACTGTCACATAAAATACTTAGAATTAGATTTTTTGAAGTAAATTTTAATTTACTAAGGACTCTAATTAAAACAGCAATTCTTAAACAATGAGTACTGATAGAATATTACGCTCACCCAGGTGGCGCAGTAGTAGCTACACATCTCCTGGGGACTTGTAAACCACAGGGATGGTAAAACCATGACAGGTGTAGTCCCTACATGCTCCCTGCCCACTTCCCATTATGTGAGTTCCACAGCCATCAGCCCTCAACAGTATCTTCCTCCACCATTTGCCTCTGAGCGATTTCCTCTACACCCATGGTTTTATATCCTATCTACATGCTAAAGAAGACTTGTCTCATTAATTTGCTTTTTTGAGCTTGAAGGAAGATTACTCAAGAACTTACCAACCCATAGGTCCCATTGTTTCTGCTCTTGTTTTCCCACGTTTTGCCTCTTTAAGTAGTTCTTCTATTGCTTTCCTGATGGGAAAAAGGAAGAAATTTGAGAGACAATCATTCCACTAAATTCTGAAAATCAATTCATTCCACATACATGATCTGGGGAAAGGAACAGCTTTTGAGGCATAAAATTTCAAAACTGGGGGAGAAATTTTTAAAAATTAAAAATACGTTTGATAGCTGTCAATACATAAAAATTTTAAAACTTTTCATATGAATGGGAAAAATGCTCAAAGAAAATTAAAAGCAAAATGACAAACTATATCCATATTAAAATATTTAAATGCACTATTATTCTAATAAATACTAATTAACCCAACAATGATAAATCTGTTTCTGCTCATCAGTTAGTGAAGGAGTAAAGAAATGGATATTCTTTTCTCTACTAACGGAGACTGAAGCTGACATAATACTTCTGGAGGACAATTTAGCAACATGATAAAAAGCCTTAAAAATAATACATCCTGGGGCCAGCCCTGTGGCCAAGTGTTTAAGTTTGCATGCTCTGTTTTGGCGGCCCAGGGTTTCACTGGTTCAAATCCTGGGTGTGGACATGGCACTGCTCATTAAGCCATGCTGAGGCAGCGTCCCACATGCCACAACTAGAAGGACCCTCAACTAAAAATACACAACTATGTACCGAGGGGCTTTGGGAGAAAAAGGAAAAATAAAATCTTAAATAATAACAACAATAATAATACATCCTTGTTGACCTAAAAATGCCAATCCTAAGAAAATATTCAAGTAAATAGCAAAACTATATGTACAAAGATACTCATTAAACAACTTATTAACAACTAAAGAAAAAGAATAGAAAGCTTAAATGTTTACTAAAAAGGATTGGGTAAATAAATTATGGCATATCCACATAGCAGAAGATTAGGTAGTCATTAAAAAGGAAGACGAATACTTGGCACAGAAAGACATTCATGGCATATTTAGTATCTAAGACTGGATACAAAACAGTGTGTATAGGATAATTTTATTTTAAATTTATTTACATGTATATATTGCATAAGAAAACATTTGGAGGGATGTAATCAAAATGGTAAGAGTGATTTTTTTTGTTTGCTTCTCTGCATTTTCTATTTTTTCTAGAGTGAATCTGTATTATATGTGTAATTTTTAGAAAGAGATTTAAAAAACTGAGAAAACTTATTTATCAACCATAGTCTGAGACTTTACTATGTGTAAGATACTGTGTAAGGTGCTAGGGCAGTAAAACAAGAAGATGCTCATCCCTGACTTTAATACTACTTATGACATCGAAATAATAAAGTTAGGAAAAAGAGAGGTATAAAGTTGAAAACAAATATAGTACAAAGACAGAACTATAAATCTAATCACAAGGTTTTGAAGCTGGATAATTATATATTGATTCTATATAAAAACATTTAATTACACTACTATAGTACTAATATAGATAATACTTACATAATCCTCAAATGATATTAACATTCTGTTAGTTTATAAAAATGTTTTATTTTATATTGATTTTTATTTTATCAAAGCATGCACACAGCTTAAAAGGACAAATATTACTTAAAGACTTACAATAAAATACAGCAGTTTTACATATTATCCTTCCCTATCCACCAAAAAAGACAATTTCAACTCTTTTTTATCTGTTTCTCCTGGTTATTTACCTCCATATTTCTAATATAGGCTTTCTAACTATTTCACCGCCTCTTAATCTTCAACAGATATATCTGGTTATTTTTCTATAACTTATTCTTTTTTAAAATAAATTCCTATTAATGGTGAGATCTTTAAAAAACGCCTTTTAGCTAATTCTGCAGCTTGACACTTCTGTCCATCCTGGGAGGCCCACTGACAGGGTCAATGAAGAAGCGAAACACTTACTGACAACTGTGCGCCTTCTCACCCCCTGGACCCGCCAGTCAGATTATGTTCCCAGACCAGCTCACGGTATCACGAAGGGCTAAGAGCATCTGATCACCACATATCCTCCTTCTTCTACCTCCTTAAAATAATAATACAGCCTACTGACGTGATCTCAGGGTTTTGTCTCGCACAGCAGTTCATGAAAAATTTATCCCATCCAGCTCCAAAACAGAGATCCTTTTTCACCTTTATAGATGTAAGTAAAAAAAAATCAAAGGGCAAAACTGTTCCAGATATTGCCCCCTTCCCATCAATTAGTGTGGGAGTTTCCAAAGAAAAACAGGTAATCAATCACACTTGGATCTACATCTACCCATGTGCTCTCTCTCCTGGCGACAGAAACAGTTAAAAATCATCAGGGAAAAAACTTGTTTGGGCAGTTCCACAATTATGAACAAACTATGTATCAGTTAAAAATAAACTAGAATGCTTTTTCCCATAAAAACCGTGTTAAAATGTTTGCCTAGCTTTCCGGACCAGCCTATAAAAGCCTATTTGTGTCGTAATATACATGAAATGCTGTCTATCTGCAGCAAACGATACCCAGGCAAGCACCTTACAGAGATCCTGCAGGCACATTCTAGGCAACTTCCAAGAACTATGAAGTGTGACACTGATTCTTCTGTAGGTTTGATTTCACTTAAAACTATCTCCAGCACTGTTATTAACTTGGCCACGATTAGGGATACCTCCTGATTTACAACTACAACCAAGGAGAAAAGAATGTATAAGTACAAGGAAGACTGCCTGGAGTGAAATGAATTCACCAGTGATGAAAGATGGTAAGAGGTGGGGCTCAGACAAGGTGGTACTGGCATTCAGTCAGCCATCTTCTACCAGGTAAAGATGGCTTAGTTACAGTCCACAGCAAGCAGGGAGGCAGTGCCCCATTCCTATGGTTGGGGTGTAGTCAGGTTAGGTATTTGTAATTGGTTTAGCAACAACTAATGTCGGTATGGAGCTTTACGGTTTCAAGTACTCTCCTATCTGAGTTATCACGCCCAGTTTATAGATGAGGAAAGCGGTACTCGGGGACACTGATTAACTCGCCAAAGGCAACACTCTAACGATTGGAGAAGAGGAGGAAGAGGAACAAAACAAACAAACCAAAAGGACCCATGTGTTTAAGCCTACATATCCTCTGATCTTTCTATTATACTTCCTATCTCTTCCACAAACATTTACACAGCAAGTCCTGGAGAAGTCCTTTCCTCTTTACCATTAAAAAGCAAAAAATGAAATAAATGGGGAAAAAAAGGCCTAACCGAGCCGCCACTGCTTCTGCACCCCTTCAAGGAGAACTGGGCAACAGGCTGATAGTGGAGAGGCGGAAGGAATGAAGGAGGACTGCTCACTATTTTCTCCCAAGAATGTTGAACATTCGCTACCTCCCACCCCAAATTCTCCGGCACAAGCTCCTCCTGCAGGGCATTACTTCCAAACAGGAAAACAACAATCTCTAGCAATCATGTATTCTGTCCTTGAAATAACAATATCACCTTCAAAGTTAAGGGGAAAAAACTAGAAAGGTAGTTTTCCTCACTACTGTAGCCTCTATTGTTTTTCCTGGAACTCTCACTAATGAATTCTTGAGTAAGGAAATAGCAAATCCAGTTTCTAATGCACATTATCACAGAGGCTAAATACTTAAGTTATCGAAGATTATGAAACATCAACATCATGAAACAAGACAGTTTTTAATGAGATGATGAAACAAAAGTGTAAAGTGCAATTAAAACATAGGAAAAGCAAACAGTAGGAGAATATATAAGAACTAAGTACGTAGAGAACTCGAACAATTAAAACATCATTCGGACATAAATTTATTTCTAGGTACAGTAATTCTATGCTTAGATACCTTAAACATCTTAAAGGTTTCTTTGTAAAACACATACATTATATTAGAATATGAAGTTTAATGCAAACAAGAAGTCCAACAAAGCTAGGTCATTAGGCAGACAGGTTTTTGGGCACAGGAACAAACTGCAATCAATTTTCAATGATCCATGTGTGTATCATCTACAGCCAATTTTCCATCCTAGCTCAGCTTCCTCAGGCCTGCCTACTCATTCCATTAGCCAGCTGGTACATGCTTAAGGAATGTAAACTGATCATAATAGCAGCTTAAATAAAACCCAAGTGGGAACGCAAATCTGGTGCAAAATCGTCTTAAATCCAAAGTCAAACAAATTAGTTTTGAGTTATCTGGGTCTCTGTTTCTTTTTACTCACATAAATCAACTGAGAGTTAACTATATCAGTATATAGAAAAGGTAGCTAGAAATTGAAGACAACTAAAATGAAACAACAGAAGTTGAAAGGTAAATAAAGAACATAAGAAAATGAGATTTTTAAAGGAATAAAATTAGAGAAAATAAATATCAAGTAATTGTTCAAAAAAGACAGAGAGACAGAGTTAGATGGACCTACATACATTTTCTTGAGAAATGGTGAGGGAAAGTGTTCCGGGCTGAATGCTGCGTCTCCCCTAAATTTATGTTGAAATTCAAACTGTCAATGTGATGGTATTAGGAGGCGGGTCGTTTGGGAGGCTGTTAGGTCATCAGGGTGGAGCCCTCACGAATGGGATTAGTGCCCTTAAAGAGACCCCAGAGAGCTCTCTCACTCTTTCTGCCACATGAGGACACAGGGAGAAGACAGCCATCTCTGAACCAGGATGCGGGCCCTCACCAGACACTGAATCTGCTAGCACCTTGATCTCAGATTTCCAGCCTGCAAAACTGTAAGAAATAAATGTTTGTTGTTTAAACAACGCAGTCTGTGGTATTTTTGTTACAGCAGTCTGGATGGACTAAGAGGGATGAACATAAGGCTGAATATTAGATGCTTTCCACATTTCGTGCCTCCCTCAGTCTTTAAAAAGTCACCTTTGATTAGAAATTGTAATGTACAGTATCTGTCACATGATGGATGGAAAAGAGCCTCAAATAAGGCAATAAGTCACATAACACTACTTGGAAGGTCTTGATGTGCTCACACAAGCATGACTTGGTGACAAACACAGAGACTCAGAACATCGCAGAAATGAGTGCAGCACTGCTGGCTGCTGCTGACTGGGAAGGCATCTGACCCGCCAGCACATCACCAATGCTGAAGGCAACCAGCTTACAGGCGAGTCGCCCATATACATTACCCGTCAGAGCACTGGAAAGAATTTAAGAGAAACTTTACTACAGCAATCTAAATTTCCCATGATGGAGTGATAAGGCTTAAAGAAAGAAATGAAACAATTTACTTGATCTTCAGTAAGGATCTGATGTCAGACCACAGAACATTCTGATAAATATGGACAGATGATTCAAATCACTGCTGAACATCTGCAAACAGCTGCCTATCGGCTCAGAACCAGTCAGCAGCAAATAACGGCTTAGAGACCAAGTGGATTGGTAGAAACCACAGAACAAAGTTTGGGTTCTGTATTACTTAGTAATTCGATTATAGATGTAGATGAAGATATTCAGGCCATCCTTATTTAACTTCAGAAAACATCAGATTGTCTGGGGTCACCTAACAGCTATAAAGAAAGGTAAGAAAATTCAAGTTGTGGAAACAGTTTTGAAGACAATGTAAAACTCAATAGGAACATTGAGGTCATTTGGGCAATGAAAAGAATTATTCATAGATAAAAGACGGAGGCAAAAGAAGTTAATTCTGTAAATCATGTTAAGTTTAGCCAACCTCTATCAAGCTTTTGCTCTGTAAGGCACGATGATTTACACGGCGAGCAAGGCCATTCCCTGAAGAAGCTTACTATTAGGGATTGTATGTCCAATAAAGACCCATACATGTACTTTAGAAACAAACATTGGATTACCTAGGGAACATGGGGAGGGAGCCCCAATATTTCCTTATTTACAATATAACAAAGGGAGTTATAAGAAAAGTTGCTTTATTTATTAAAACAACTTATACAATAAAACACTAAAGGACAATGGAGGAGTGTGAATTTGAGTGGAGGATTAATGAGATCTTCTGATTTCATGCTAACATGGACCAAAGAGAAAGAAGAAAGTGATATTTTAAGCAATGCTGGGAAAAAACAGTGAAATGTGTGGATTGCTTTTTACTATGATGATGATAACCTCCTAGGGTTGTTAATGAAGATAAGGTATTTTATTCAGATCCAAGTGTTCTGTATATTAGAAGAAGCCCAAGAAATATGATAGGTATTTTTTCCTTGACTAAACTCCTAGAGGTCAAGGAACTTGTCTTTTTCATCTTAGTTTTCCCCATGCCTGGCACATGGCAGGTGCCAAGTTAAGATTCCAGGAATGAATGTGTTCTGGGTGTGAGCGGGACATAACAAAAATGCAAGGATTTAAAAAAAAAAAACACTGTATCTGTAGCCAGAAGAGATGATGGGTGAGATGGAAGAGGCAAGGGATAAGAAAGGTGAAGACAAAAGAGAAAAAGTACGATCATGTGTCACTGGGCAAAGCAATGTGATGAAAGGTATTACTGGCCACAGGCTCCTTAAGGGACCTCCTGCAGCAGCCACAAGTGAACAGGAGCACAACAGCACCACACAGCCGCAGTAGCATCAAGTACTAGGTCAGAGGGGGAACCACAGACACTGACACAGTTGTTGGAATGAGGCAGACCTGGAATTTTTCCTGTCAGGATTGAGGTCTTTAATCCTCTAGGGCTGCCTGAAAATCTCAGCACTTTCCCCTTAGTGCACTACCAATCAGAGATAAACGGTCTTTGTTTAGCTTCTAATATCATTCTTTTCTTCATTATGCAAATGGGTAAAACCCCACTTCATTCATATATGCTAACATTTTCTAAACTCCATCTCTTAGTGAAGATGCTAATTGCGCCTTGAAATGAAGTGCTTAGTCTTGGGAGTCTTGAGCGTGCTAATACAGAGACCTCGAGGCCCCACAGCGGGGTGACTGGCCTGTCTCTGCAAGGCCTCACCAGATGCTCTGTGCTCCGTGGGGTTAGCGTGTTCTAGGGTCTTAGCTCTGTTGGTCCAGAAGCCCAGTGTGGCTAGGACACCCAGCCCGACTGCAGCACCGTATCCGCCATACTTGCACAGTGGAGTTCTGCTTAGGCTACACCCTGTCCAAATAGGTCTTCACTCCAGCCACAACCTTATCACCAGATACTCAGAGCAGATGTTACCTTCTCGACAAGGCTTTCTTGATCTCCCGTTTGCTCCACATCAATAGCTGTAACCACTCCCTTCTTTGAGGCTACTAAGGGGCAAATAAAGTTCCACATGCCATATTTCCAAGCATTTAAAGGGTATAAAATAAACTAAAAATTATTAAATAAAATGTAGTCATTCCTCCTACCATGAAAAATATACCTTCATTACAATAAAAATTTTTTAAATGTGTAAAGCTGTATTTTTCAAATGACTAAAAGTCAGCAAAATATCAGAGATGACAGAATTAACTTATTGTGCACACTGATTATTCTGTTAATGAGTTGGTAACATTTGGAAGAATACAGAAAGAAACACACATAATTCATATATTATACATTTATTCCATAAAATTTATTTTCTTGCGTTGATTTCAGCAACATCACTAATTATATTGTTATAATCAAGATTTTCACATAAATTATCTTCTATAGACTGTAATAATCTAAAGTATTAAAAAACAAAATGTAACCGTATTCAATGTGGATCTAATTTTAATGTATTTGTCGGAATGTAAATTACCTTAATTGTAAAAAATCGAAAACCTAAATTTTGAATGGTTTAAAATTTCCCTATAAAATAAAATAATTAATGAATTAATATCAAATTTCCTATATGTTCTATATAGACCTACACATATACAAATGTATGAGTAATGTGACCTAACAGTGCAAATGTCAGTCAGCTTCCATGGATAACTATTCCTAACACTGTACTAAGTCATGAGAACCTTCAGAACCATGAATTGAAATTCTAAGACAAACAAGAAAATGGAAACTTAGCACCACTGGGAAACAATATTTTCTTCTGGTACAATCTATTGCATTCATGCCAAGAAGGTTTTGACAAGTTAATGCTTCTAAATACTTCTGCGGCTCAAATCCTTCCTGTCTGATAAGGCAGGATCAGCTCCAAAGTCAACAGTGGTGCAACCCACCAATCTCCAGGTATTCAACAATTTCCTCTCATTCAAGGATGAAGGTCAAAACATGAGGAGGGTGTTTCCTGGGTTATGAATTGCGCTGAGCACCAGACCCCTAGCGACAGAGGGATCTATGCATGTTTGTGATACATGGGGCTGCCCTTCTTGCCCAGATTCAAGGAAATTCTCCTTTAAATATTGATATAATAAGCACTTAATACACATCACTGAGGATATGATGAAAAATAACAATAGCAACAATACCTATAGACCATGGATCTCACACTTAATCCTCATAACTCCTCTAGATAACTGCTCGTAGATAAAAAAAATAAGAAGAAAATAAGGAAAAGTCAAGAACCTTATCAAGGCCACAAAAGCCAGTAAGTGTTGGGGCAGGGATGTGAACCCAGGCAGTTGACCCTAAGGCCCAGGATCTTAGTGAACCCTTACACTACAGCTGTATTGAAAGGCAGGATTCCAGCCTTCGAGCATCTCAGTCTAGTGAGAGGGAGACAAGTGAAGGGATGGCAGCACTATTTTCCTGTACTTATTTGTATTCAGGGCAAGAACTGCTGTAGTGAAGCAACACTCTAGTCCCTTCACTGAGCCTCCGACATTCTCAAATGTCCACAGCTACACATTTGTAGGTCACCTCTGAGGGTGGGTTATTATTAAAGAGAAATGACTTCTTCAGTTAATATGTGGGGTGATTCTTACTAGTTTAGCTCTTGGAGGGAACCTTATTTCTCAGTTCTTAAGATACTTTACCATAGGAATGACTTCAAAATGAAATAAGCTCATTTTCAAAATAGTATTTCTACAAGGATTTATTCTTAAATCCTGATTAAGAAGCCACACACAGAAAATACAGTGATTCATTTTCAGTTCATATTAGAAGATCTAATTAAATGTGCCACGGTAAATTTTATGTAAGTTATGAATAAAAGCATCTCTTACTAGAAAAACTTTGTGGAGGTGGAGTGGGGATGGTGGAGAATTAACTTAGAAAATAGTAAACTCTAAACAGAGAAGCCCATGAATTATAACATTCCAGGAACAGCATATCTTTTTGACAGGTCAATTGTTAAGTTTAAAAATATAGCTATGCCAGGGCTGGCCTGGTGACATAGTGGTTGAGTTTGTGAGCTCTGCTTCACAGCCTGGGGTTCGCGGGTTTGGACGCTGGGCACGGACCAACATACTGCTCATCAAGCCATGGTGTGGCGGCATCCCACATACAAAAGAGAGGAAGACTGGCACAGATGTTAGCTCTACGACAACCTTCCTCAAGCAAAAAGAGGAAGATTGGCAACAGACGTTAGCTCAGGGCCAATTTTCAAAAAAAAATATATATATATATATATATATATACGGCTGTGTCCTACTGAAATATTAGTTGGGAGAAATAAACCCAGACAAAGAAGATAAGGTAAGAATAATTACTGAGCTCTTTTACTCAATGAAAGCATTTTGTTATCTCTTTAAGAGAATAGATGCTTTAGGAACAAAATTGATGAAAAGAAAACTGCAAGAAAAAAAGGGTTAACATCTAGAAGGATGGGGGTGGAAGGGAGCCAATATCAGAGCAAAGAAAACTCACATGGCAGCTGCCTGAATTCAGGAAAGGATAGGAAAACATGGCAGAAGACTAAAAAAGCAGAAATATAAAATTCAAACTCTCACCAAATAGCCTTTCAAAGTGCAAAAAGGAAAAAAAAAATCACAACTGTACAAAAGAAAATATTACAGTGGAAAGCCTCTAAAGTTTGCCTCTATAGCTTTCTTTAATGAGGGTTGAAGTTTGGCATACTGTCCTTTGATAAACACACTACATACCAGAAAAACTGTCTCACCAAAAGCATGGTCTGTAAATCGCTCTCTTTATCCTAAAAGAGCTTTATTTCATACCAGTAATCTGCAGTTCTCTGCAGACAGTCTTAAACAACGCTTCAGAGTTCTTGGATCTCAGCCCCGAGGACAGCCTATTCAGCACAACGTCTGGCCATCCTGCAGAAGCTATTTCCTTCAGTTGTGTCAAGGCTGCAGAAATCTGCTGGAAAACAAGCTGTCCACCCCTTGTAGATCTCAGTGTCTGATTCATCAAATGATTATAAGCTATACTTAGAGCTAAGAGACAAGGAATGGAAAAAATGGAGATAGAAAGCTCCAGAATGCGTAGCTTTTCTAATCAATTCATGCTCTTTAAAAACTGTTTTCATTTTTAAATACACATAGAAACTAGTCTCTTGAAAGTGCTATTTCAAGATAAATAATTTACTTATCAACTGAATCAAGCAATTTTTAACCCAAGAAGAAAACATACTGATACTTCTAATTCTCAGAAGTTGACCAATACACAAGATGGGAGGAAGAGAAAGTCTGCCTTCCACAGCCACCACCATAGCTCCAACGATTGCGCGGGGCCTCTTAGTGCAAGGCGGAGGCTGCCTAAGAGGCAAGAGGGGATTGAAATGCCAGTGAGACAGTGGGTGCAGCCCACTCCAGAGCAGGTGCGTCCCTCCTTCCGAGTGACTGCCAGCCCTGGCCTCCCTTTGACCACCAGGTGCTCTCTGTCTTTCACACTCTAGGTATTATTTTGAGAGATCCGGTAGCTTCCCCAACAAAAGTAGCAAGGAGAGTCTCTGAAAAAATAGTACATATCCACACAGACAGTATTTTCTATATCAGTAATTAAGTACAAGAATCTACCATATAAAAATAATTTACTGAAACCAATCAGTAAAGTCTTGACTCTACAAGCCCTCCAGTGTCAAGTTTCAAGTTGTCTTTCAGGTGCTAATTTATATCAACAATGAATATAAGTAGGACAAGGCAATTTTTAATCTCATTTTCCAATTTAAAAAAAATCTTGTTAATACACATACAAGTGTTTTGGAGAAAAACTCTATATTTCTCTAACATAGCAGCTAATGGAAGTGAACAGTTACACAAACACAAACCTAATTTTGGGAGTAGTGTCCCTTTGAGGAAAACGTTTATAAAAGTTCAAAGTACTGAACTTAGATGGCTCACTGAACAAGTCAGCCAAATCTGCAAACTGCGCAAATAAGGTTTTTTTTAAATTTTATTTTTTTTATTAATGTTATGATAGATTACAACCTTGTGAGATTTCAGCTGTACATTACGCAAATAAGGTTTTACGTTTACTTATAAAGACCCCAGAGATGCTTCCCTCGAAGCCGGCAGAAGCTGTAGAGCTCTGGTGCAATGCAAACACATTCTGACAGATGCTAAACTCAACAGCGCAGGAGCGACCGCTAGAAAGGCCGCAGAGATAACCGAGGGTAGCAACCAGCACATGGGGACCAACTGCCACAGGAGAAAAGCCTAAAGCGTGGAAAATTCCATTACTGATTAATCCAATCTTTAAGTTTATATCAAACATACAAACAACATATCAATGGCCAAAAGAAAGAATCCATAGAGAGTGATACAATTGGTGATTCTGGCATCAGAAACCAGCTGCAAGACAATGAAGAACTAGCAAACTGAAGTGGCACTTTATTATTCAGACTTATAAATTACTTACCCGTGATGACAGAACCCAGAGGGGAACATGAAAGCACGTTCTGGAGCAAACGCTGCACTACGAGTTTTACAACATAGCAAAAAACTTAAACACGATCTTCTCCTGTCCCTTTCTTATTGCTATGCTTTAAATAGCTGCACATATTAGAACCATCTTGTCTACGAGTGAAATACAATCCATCCTCAGGGATGGAACAGCAGCTGCAGTTTAACTGAATGGAGCAATGCTAATGAAGAGTTTAGAACTGTGTTAAAAATGGAATAGGTACCCAACTGAGACTGCAGGGGGAATTCTGAAAGAGACAAATTATGCTGATTATCCAAACAGCATAATTTGGCCTGCTCCCAAGGTTTGCTATACTCTTATGCTTAGAAAAAGGGACACTGCGTTTTTGATACAAATGCTCAGGACTATACTTTCACATCTCATTTGAAATAGCAAATCCCTAAATTCACAATTCTCCCTTAGCATTTGCTTGATAGTGGGCCATATAGTAAATTTCTATATTAACTCCTACATACTCAGTGTTTTCAGGGAGGCCTCAAATCCAAGTATTTACAAGGCTCTTTTTACTATAATATGCAAGGAAAGAAACCAAAATGTATTAAAATGCTCAGGTAAAGATCCATTAAATACAATACTGTATTATGAAATGTAAGGTAGAAGTTCCCCAAATATTAGAGTTAGAGGTCATATAGTTTATCGTATAAAGCCAAGGAAATCACAATTTAGAGAGGTTAACAACTTGCCTAAAAGTAAATAGTTACCTGGCTTCCTTTTTGAAATTTAACTCAAAATCATCAGTATTTCTTCTTTCCCCTCAGAACCTAGCATTGCATGTTTCAGTCATCCTGGGGAGGAATTATGAGGGGACAGACTATAATTATGAAATTTTAGCCAGGGCACATGACCTTCAGAGAACAACACTCAAAGACCAGCACTAACACTACCCCAGCGGTCCAGTGTGTCTGAAACAAGGACCAGAAGCTAGCTCCAGCCAGCAATGGTTTACAGGAAACTTGGTCCTGGCTGAATTCAGGAGGAGCGCAACTGGAACTCACTCGCCTGGAAAATGCTTCTTGAAGTAATTTGCTGTGATTGCTTAATCATATAAAAATGAAAATCTATATAAAATTACCTAACTTATTAACTTCAAAGCATGATAGATCAAAAACTTTGAATCTGGAAACCAAGTTTCATGCTGGAAAAGTGTGGTAGAACGGGAGCCAGCTCCGCCAGCCAACTGGGTGCTCTCGGGCAAGTTTCGCACCTTATCCGAGTATGTGTCCTCTCAGGAAAACGAGATTCAGCCCTAGCTCACAGATGCGCAGCGAGGACTGAAAAGATGAGGCACGTAAAGGGCTTTCTCTGTAGTGATGTTTCTGGGGAAGGACAATGTGGTTCACTTAGGTATCTGAATTGACAAAACACAACACTTTTTTAATCTCAATATCTCCTTCTTTCATTTATATTCTGTAAAGAAAAGCTTCCAGAATGTTAATTCGAGGGATTATTTATTGGCCCAACTAATATAAAGGAAATTCTATCTTCCTATGGTAAGTCAGAGGAAATTTCTTGTGTACAATGTATTTGATATCAAAATAATCCCCCTGCTTGACAGAGCTAAGCCAGTCCTCTATGAAGCGGAGTGAGATTTTAAAGGGCTGACAGGCAGACGGCAGAGACCCAGTGGGAACAGAGTTACCTCAAATGGCTATGACCTATGAAATACATGATCAGAAACAAATTATACAAAAGCCCCCTATCTCATATGTACAAAAAGAAACCCAGTGGTTCTGGTTCTTCAGCTTTTCAAGCAGTTCATTGCTTTCATTCTTGAAGTAGATCTACTCCATGCAAAGTGGCAGCTGGGTAATTTTTCAATGAACGTGAGCAACGCTGGGACACACTCTGGATAGTTCAAGCTTCAGAGAAGAATTTCTTACCTGATAAATCCAGACTGAGTAGAATTACCCAATAATTGTTCTATCTTTTTACATTCCCTATCACATCTCCTGATGCTTTGCAAAGAGAGATTATGCAGTTCTCACTTTCTAGGTTTCAAAAAAGGACATGTTCAAGTCACCTTCAAGAAAATGAGAAAGCAGGGGCCAGCTGGTGGCATAGTGGTTAAGTTCACACACTCCACTTTCGCGGCCCAGGGTTTGAAGGTTCGGATCCCAGGGGGGACCTACATACCGCTCGTCAATCCATGCTGTGGTGGTATCCCACACACAAAACAGAGGAAGATTGGCACAGATGTTAGCTCAGGGCCACTCTTCCTCAAGCAAAAAAAGAAAGATTGGCTACAGGTGTTAGCTCAGGGCCAATCTACCTCACCAAAAAACAACAACAAAGAAAATGAGAAAGCAGCCACAATAGAGTGGAAAAGGCTGAGTCCCAGTTTTGCCACTTACCAGTTCGGTGATCTTGTGATTTTTGGTTACAGAACCTGTAAAATGAAGATATTTCCACTACCCTTTCAAAGTTTTTATGAGGATCAAATACAATTATACATACAGGTATTTTGTAACTATAAAGCACTGAACAAATGTATTATTATTATTATTTTCTTGTTGTTGTTGTTGAGGAAGACTCACCCTGAGCTGACATCTGTTGCCAATTTTCCTTTTTGCTTGAGGAAGATTGTTGCTGAGTTAACATCTGTGCCAGTCTTCTACTTTGTATGTGGGACACCACCACAGTGTG
Organism: Equus quagga; assembly: GCF_021613505.1. NCBI lineage: Eukaryota > Metazoa > Chordata > Mammalia > Perissodactyla > Equidae > Equus > Equus quagga. The sequence continues at coordinate 74,633,543 of NC_060272.1, forward strand.
GTTTGATGAGCATTGTATAGATCCACACCCAGGGTCCAAACCTGTGAACCCTGGGCCACTGAAGTGGAGTATGCGAACTTAACCATATGCCACTGGGCTGGCCCCTGTGACGCATTATCTTAAGAAATTTTTTAAAATGGTTATATAATATAGGTAGTTGTATATCTGTGTTAACTAAAACACACAAATATTATATAATAGTGTCTATCATGTGCATAGTGATTAACAGCATAATATATTATCTCACTGACCCTCAGAAGAACCCTTCAAGTTATATCCTTTTTATTTGTTAGGCAACTAAGGCTTTGGGAGGCTGACATATCCAAAGTTAGCCAGTAAGAGGGACACCTGATTCTAACCTAGATCTTTCTGACTCCATATCCAGAGCCCGTCCAAGTAACACACACCCTTATTTTATTCTATCCATGAAGATGTTTTCCACATTTTGAGAATGATCAAGTGCTGCTTTGGTACCACGTAGATTAAAAAGTTAAAATGAACATTTTAAAGATTTAAAGCTTTTAAACATTTAAAGATAATGCCAATGAAGTTTAATAATATGGAAAATGATATTTTCATGAACCAAGTATTAGTCAACCCATATCTGGGTTCTTCACCAGATACTCTCTAACTCATTCACTCTTTTCATGGTTGAGATTTATAAAACGCAGCCCATTTCCAACAAGTTTCAGCCTGAACTTAGAAATAAACAAGGATTACTAGTCAACGGTTTTGTGTCTCAAACTGAACTCTTTGGAGCATATGCTCCAGCAAAGTTTTGTTATCTTCATCTGCACCTGAAGGAGGGAACACAGGCAACATCACCGACATTAACAGCTGAGCCTAAGGAGTCAGGTAGTCTTGGGTTCCTATGCACTTAGTAGTCACATAACCCTAGGCTGGTTACTTAACTTCTCCAGGCCTCAGTTTCCTTTTCTAAAAATGGGAAAAACACTGTCTATCTTAAAGGAGGATTAAACTGGTTTGCCCACTTGGCTAGGCCAATCAGTTTTCTTACTTTACAGTCACAGCTACGTGTCTGTTAGGCCATCCGCATTTGGTTAGGAATAAGCCTAGTAGGCTTCCTCATGTCCTGGCTTGTTCTGAAGCACAGTGCTCTCAGACAGGGACCAACTTATTAGAACAGGAAAATAAAAAGGGAACCCTTGGCTTGCTTGCTACAAGTCTGGGCAGCAGGCAGTGACACACCTGTAGGCTGACAATTCTAACAACACACATTTTCAGCAGAATAGTTTCTATCATAAGGCCCTAGAATCTCCAATTTTTTCCATCCATTTAAGGACAAAGTATAATCTTTGCCATGTAAACAAATAAACAAAAAACAGGAAAAAAACTGTAGAACCAAGTCTGGAAGGCTTAGATTACAAGGTCTGACACAGAACATAAATCCGACTCATTTATTTCAACAGAGAACATGATGATTGTGCTCTGTATTCTTTCTCTTCAGAGAATGAGATGATAATTGACACTTACATCCCCAATTTTATATTAATCACTTTTAAATAAAAACCCTGTTAAGTATTCTAAGCGCCAGGATTTATGCTAAAGTATGCAGAACAGAGTAAGCAAGCAAACCAGGATCTGAAATAATTTTCAATGAGGAATCTCAATGATATGTGTGATCCTTAACCTAAAATCGGAGATCCAATTAAAATTTATTCTGAAATGCCACATAATTTACCAAGTATGGTGGTGAGAAATTAAGAGTTGTGGACCAAATGCTCATAAGGATCCAAGGGAAAACTGGAAGTCTGTTCATCTTATGGCGGACCTAATGTGATAAAAATGGCACAACAGGCATCAAATTATAGAATGCTCTATTTCTTTGTTTTGGCCTTGTGATATTGTGATTTATTATAAGAAATAAATATTTGGTCTTCAAACTGTTCCAGGAATAGAGCTAAAATCCTTGGAATTTCCTAATTGATGAGAGCAATAAAGGTGTCTTTACTTTGATCATGAGGTGACTTTTAGAAAGCCCTTAGGTAACCTAAGGGTGGGGGCTGCTTGCCAGGAGAACTAACCATGTGATTAGAAGGTTGACCTCTGGGGAGAGGAGAGGGGCTGGAGATTGAGTTCAATCAACAATGGCTGATGGTTTAATCAATCATGCCTGTCACAAAGCCTCCATAAAAACCCAAAAGGCAGGGTTCGGAGAGCTTCCGGGTTGGTGAACACGTGGAGATGTGGAGCAAGAGAGCATGGAAACTCCATGCCCTGATTCACACACCTTGCCCTATGATCTCTTCATCTGGCTATTGTAAAGGACGCATCCTTTATAATAAACTGATAAACATAAATGAATGTTTCTCTGAGTTCCGTGAGCTGCTCTACCAAATTAATTGAACCCGGTGAAAGGGTCATGGGAACTTCCAATTTATAGCCAGTATGTGAGAAGCACAGGTAACAATCTGGACTTGCAACTGGCTTCTGAAGGGGCCGGGGGGAGGGTGGGGAGTGGGTATCTTGCGGGACTGAGCCCAAAAACAGTGAGATCTGCCATCATCTCCAGGCAGCTGTGTCATCAGAATTGAATTGAGTTTAATCGCTTGGTGATGTTGGAAAACATACTGGAAGCCTTTATGTACTATCAGGGCATATAAAGTTTGGGATTTCTGACAATTTTCCACCAAAGGAAGGGAAAGTCCATTTTCAATGGCAAAATAAAACCTAAACAACACTACATCAGTTCACCCTATTAGATTTTACTTTTTGAAATATTATTGATCTGTGAACCCCTCAAATCTGAAACCATGCAGTAGGTATATAAAGTAGAGCAGGTGCTCACAAAACCAACAGTGGCTGCATTGGTGGTCAGTTCTCACTAACGTGAGATGCAACGCTCACTTGCAGTCAAATTTGGCTTTCCAGATCCAAAGTGCTACCTTCTTGGATGTGTATAAACAACATGCCCAACTATTCTTAGCTCAGGTGACCTCTCTGGACTCACCTACCACCTGGTGGATCCATCTGTAAGATTCACTCAGGTCCTACTGTGCACGCTACTCCCTCGGCACTCTACCTTTGCCTGCTCTGGTCATGACCACCTTTTTGCCTTAATGAACACCTAGGTCTGTCTGTCTCGCCGCTGACAGTCCCAGCCTGTTGTTGTCTACATGTGACAGACTATGGAGCCAAAGATGTAGAACCACAAATTTGTGTTTTTCAACTCAAAAGCTTATAAAATAGTCATTTTCAGCCTTTCAAATTCAAATTCAGCTCTTAGGATATTCAGTGAAAAAAACAGAGTCTATCTTCTATTCATTCATACGATAAATATTTTTTGAACACCTACTATGGCCAGACCCTGCTGGGGGGTAGATCCATCAGTGAACATTCAAACAAAGATCTCTTCCCTCATGGAGCTTTTGTTATAGTGTGTGTTGGCGGGGAGGGAGAGGAATAGACGATATAAAATAAATGCAATAAATAGGTAAATTTTATATATGTTATAAGGTTATAAGTGCTATATAAAAAAATACTGCAGGGTAAGGGTGTTGGGGCAGGGGCTACAATTTTAAACAAGGTGGATGAGTTACAAGAAATGGCACCTTTCCTTCAGGAGTTCAATAATACACAGCTCTTTGGTCCAACCCAACTGCAAACTGTGTGAAGGCAGGAACCAAATGAGATTCATCTTTGCATCCGTACTACCTGGAACAAGGCAGAACTTTTAAAATAGCTGCTGAAAAAAAAAAATGCATGTATTCTGAATTTTCCCAAAGCAATGCTACTTGTAATAAACGGCTAAGATGGATCAGACAGCTGGTCAGGAAGTGGATGTAGTATTTGACATTAACAAAACAGCATACCTTAGAATCATATCCTTTGAATTCTACCTTATGGTACCCAAAGCTATAATCCTACAACTTGTGCTCCACTAGAATTCTGTGGGGACAAGATCCCAAGGATAATCAATATCGCCCTTCCATATTGCTCCTGCCGCAAAATAAAAATGTCCTTTGATCAGCTTCAAGTGGGAGATATGCCAACTCTTATTTTAGACCAATAGGAGAAAGATAACAAATGTAACACAGGATAAAGGTGTTAAGGATGGCAGTATCAAAGGCTATTGAAGACGGAGAGAAGACATAAATGAAATAGATTATAAAGTATAACCACCTTTATTGGGGCTATGATGCTCATGACTTCAGCTCTTCTTTCCATTAAGGCCACATGCTTCCTTGCCTCATTCAAGAATTTTTTTTCTTCTTGAGGCTTGTTACTGTGGTGGCTCTATGATTATACAAGTGTCAGCTGCTGAGTGTACAAAATAATGTCATTACAAATCATCAGTCCTTCTCTGCAGGTTTTCCTCCCTGTTGCAGCAGTGATACCCTGCCGCTGACACTCAATCATGCACACATTCACTCATTCACTGAATATATATTAATGAAAGCCTACTGGGTGCCTGGCATGATCTTAAGTGCTGGGGATACAGAGGCAAAGAAGGAGAAAGCCCTTGCCCTCAGGGAGCCTATATTCAAGTGAAGTTAGACACTAAGCAGATAAACACATAATATAATGTCAGTTAACAATGAGTACTATGAAGAATGAAGCAAGGTGAGGAGACAGAAAATGAGGGAGGGTTGTCTGCAGGTGCACATGCTATTTTAAAGAAGGCAGTTGCGGTGGGCACCCTCTAAGATGGACCCCGACCTCCTGATAGTTACACCCTCGTATAACCCTTCCCCTTTGGTGTGCGCTGGACTTCCTGACTCACTTCTAACAAACAGAAAAGGGCAGCAGTGATGGGATGCCACTTTGGAGATGAGGGTATAAAAAGACTGTGGCTTCCCTCTTGAGTTCTCTCTTTCCTGGATCTCTTGCTCTCAGGGAAGCCAGATGTCACGGAATGAGGCAGTCCCATGTGAGTAAGCTTGGAAGTGAGTCATCCCCTACTCAAGTCTTGAGACGACTGCAGCCCAGATGACAGCCTGATTGCAGGCTTGTGAGAGACCCTGAGTCAGATTCATCCAGCTAAGCTCCAACCAGACTCCTGATCCACAGAAACTGTGAAAAACGTTGTTTGTTTTCAGCCGCTGTTTTAGGACAACTTGTTATGTGGCAATGGATAACTAAGACAGTCGTCAAGGATGGTCTCTCTGAATAAATGAATCAGAAAGAAAACAAGCCATGTGAAGATTTAGGGGAAGAGAATCTAGGCTCTGAACCAGGAACAGGCCAGGCATATACGAAAGCAGGGAGAAGGCCAGTATGGCAGACAGTCACAGGTGAGGACGTGGAAACATAGACAGGTACCTGTTGATGCAAGCTAGCTTTGAGGACTCCCATGGATAATGAGACATAACCAATACTACAAAGGCCACTATTCTAACCACCACTAATTGGCTTAAACAATAACTATATAACAACAATAACAGTAACAGCTAATAGAGTATTTAAGTGCACTAAGAATTGTGTTGTGCTTTATTTCATTTATTCTTCACAATAACCCTATGAAGTAAGTATTATTAGCCCAATTTTACAGATAAGGGAGCTGAGGCTCAGAAAGGTTAAGGTACTCTCCACACTCACAAGTTAGGAAGTGGTGGAGCTGACATTTAAACCAAGTCCTCTGATTTCAGAGTCCTTACCCTTCACCTCTACACAATACTGTCTTGAAAGAGAAGCTGCTAGAAAGCAAGCCTCTTTCACCCTTGAAAAAGAAAAAAATAAAAGAACCCCAAAAAAACCTAAACCTCAAACTGTTGTTCAAGCCAACTAGTCCAGTCTCTGTCCGATTAGATGCTCCAGGCAGTTTGATTTTTCCTTGGAGCCCCTTTAACAGATTTGGTTGAGGCATTATCTACAATTTTTCTGAGGTTTGACCCAAGTCAGCATGGTAAATTTAGAAAAGCACACAGGTGGCTTTTCTTTTTGACATATATTAAGTGACTTGCATAACAAATATGGAATTTACTGAGGATTAGTATTATTAGATAAAATATCAATATATTCTATTTTACGCAATTTTATGCTTAGCTGACCCAGCTTGAGCCCTGGCTTCCTATCAACCCTCAGCTACCTGGCACCAAACCAGGCATCCATCTGTTACGGAACTTGCTTTTCCTTCCTGCTTAGCCTTTGTCTTGAAACTTGGGGAAGATTATGAATGTTCCACCAGAATCTTAATTTCTTTGTGAGAAAAGGAAAAACACAATGTATTTATCTTTGATTTGTATCTATATTCTATTCATAGGAATGCTATTTTAAAATATCTTTCTTAAAAGCAATGGCTTTAGCAGACGGATGACCTGCCACACAGGGGTCCACAAATTTATATTATAGTGCTGCCTTGGGCTAGAGGAAACAAAAAATAACAGAGGCTACTAAGGTTCTTTGTTTTCAAGTTTTCACCTAGAATATGAATGAAACCAGCTCGCTCGGCACAACTGATAGTATAACAAGATTAATAGTTAACACTGATAGAGAACATACTATATGGGCCAGATACTGTCCTAAGCAATCTGAATATATTATCTAATAGTTATAACATCCCTATTCGGTGAGTATTATTATTATCCTAATTTTACAGATAAAGCAATTCAGGCACAAAGAGGTCAAAGAGTTAGTCAAGGTCACATAGCTAAGAAGTATAGAGCCAAGACCAAGACCAAGACCCAGGCAGTGTGACTCCAACAGTATAATCTGGGAACTCCTCTGCTACGCTCCCTCACCGCTGTGTAGCCTGCAAGGATGTGCAGGAGCCCGAGCACGTCAACTTCCGCTTCTAAGAAAGATCTCCTTCTCAAAAATACAAAAAAAAGCCCCCATTAAAATCAGCTCCCCTAATACACGTACATATAGGAGCCAATCTAAAACTCCTACAATATCCTACTGTTCCACAGTAACTCAATATTCTTTACTATAATTATTAGGTAAATACATTTTATAATATAAATTGATAGGCATATAAATTTAGGCACTAATAAAAAACACAATGCTGAAAGTTTATTCCTTTAAAAACGTTCATAATTTTGCTTTTTCATTGCTGAATAATCTAAATTCATCTTTTAGGAAATGCTGGGGATATTTTTATTTATCCCTGGTCTAATACTCTGCTCACATGTCACTCCTCAGAAAGGCCTTCCTTAACCACTCAGTCTCTCAGTGCCTTCTTACCCCCTTCCTTCTTTTACTTCCCATTTGCGTCACTACCTTAAATTACATTCTATATTATGCATGTTTCTTTATTTTCTGTCTCTGCCATTAGAAAATAAACTGCATGTGGGTCAACTTGTTCCCTGCTGTACGCCTCGTACCTAAACTCTGTCTGCACATAGTATGTGCTCAATAATATTTATGGAATGAATCAACAAATGAAATGTTCCCTTGGAGGACAGCAACTTCACAAGGGCAGACGACAGCAGCAAGAACCAGTCAGCTCACTACCCTGACCTCCTCTGCCCACCACCAATTTTCACATCTGTAGCCCTGGATTCACATCCTTGTTAAAGACGTGAATTCTGACATGGGTGAGGGAAAGAAGTTAAAGGTGGTTGCACCCACTGACTCCTATTAGCAAGACAGGTTGGGGAGGAGAGGAGATGTAAATGCTGCCATACTGGTTTTGGTTGTGAGGGAGTGGTAGGAAAACAAAGGGGTAAAAGACATGGATATGGGGCCATTTTCGACCCTTCTCTCACCTTTACGCCTAGATAGAATCTGTCTCTGAGTATTTTAATTCTTTTTATCAGTTTTTTTGTATTTATCCTTTTACCTCCACTCCTACAACTACACCCTCCTTACACTATACCTGGACTGTTACAAATGCCCCCTAACTCATGGCTGCCTTCCAATGTTTCCTTCCACTCATCCATTCCGCATAGGCATGAGACAAAAAAACTTGTGGCATTCCCTAGCTCAAGAATCTTTAATGGCTCCTTTACACTGCGAAAGAGGAAACCATTTATCCTGGAACACTGTATTAATTCTACAAGTTGGCCAACTTCAATACTCCACAAGTTACCGGAAGGCAGACTGTGTCTGTCTTGTTTGCTGTCTCCAGTGCCTAGGACAGTGGCTGGCAAGAGCCAGTGCTCAGGGAACAGTCATTGCCTCAATAGTGTCTCACTCATTCCACTCTGTGTTCAGTACAATATTCTACCCTGCATATTATGGCATTTCATCATAAATATGATGTTTCTTTCTCATGTGTACAAATCTTGTCTGCCCTCTCCAAACCACATAAGGTTTTTTAGGACAGACTCACATTATACCCTTTTATCTCCACCATTTCTCAGGACTGTGTCACCACTAGGTACCTATTTGCTATATACAGAACCAATAATCCAAGTTTGCAAAGAATTTCATTATGAAAAAAAATACAGATCACACAGTAACTGTACTGGGAAAATTTATACAGTTTCAAATAGTGAAAGAAAAACCAACATTAAGAATTTGAGCAGGGGGCTGGCTCCGTGGCCGAGTGGTTAAGTTCACGTGCTCCGCTGCGGCGGCCCAGGGTTCGGATCCTGGGCGCGGACATGGCACCGCTCATCAGGCCACGCTGAGGTGGCGTCCCACATCCCACAACTGGAAGGACCGGCAACTAAGATATACAACTGTGTGGGGGGGGGGG